>NC_133663.1:178611096-178764636 GCF_037893015.1 Macrotis lagotis
CTGACTTTTGTGACATTAGACAAGTTATTTAACCAAATGGGACCTCAGTTTCTCCATTTGAATAATAATATGGTTGAACTAGATTGATGCTGAATTTTCATCCAGATTAAATCTATGATTCTTTGATGTAAACAGATACATAGTTTTAATAGTTGGTATAGAACAAATTACTTTCAGTGATCCAATTCACTAGATATATTTTTCACATATGAAAATGATTTATTTTAAAATAATTCAATGCCATTTTAAACTATTTCTCTTCCCCCCCCCCATCACCCACTGTATCCAGGCTGGAGCCAATGTCCTGTTGCAGGATGTAAATGGAAATATACCACTAGATTATGCTGTGGAAGGGACAGAATCAAGTTGTATCCTTTTGACCTATCTAGATGAAAATGGTAAGTTTACTTTTTCACATACAAGACACATTGGGTAATTTATCTCTGTATATTCACTGTGGATACATTTTTTGTCCTCTTACAAGATTAGACAATAAGAGAACCCTTCATAATCAGTGCTTTTTTTGCTCTCGCTATAACTCATTATGAGTTTGTCTATGTGGGAAGTAGCAACCCAGAAAAACAACAATGGAAAGTTGTTTCAACAAACATTTATAAGCCATAATTGTTGGGACTGATTTTGTAGATGCAATTCTTTTCCATTGGAAAGAAAAGGGCAAGGGAAGGAAAAGTGCACCAGGACAATAGGATTCTGAGCTAATAAGATAATGACTTCTAAGTGGAGATTCCCTTAGGAAGTGACTAGACCTAATATTAATTATCTTAAATTAGGGTAAATTGTGCTGCTAGCATTCAATAAATTTCTTTTTTTTGTCATTCTGGAACTCAGTTCAAAAGACTTGATTCGGCACATTATGACCTAAGGTAATTCAGTAAACATTTATGAAGTGTCTACTATGTGCCAGGTGTTGTAGATACAGGAAGGAAGGAAGGAAGGAAGGAAGGAGTTTATAATCTAAAAAGAGTAAAACAACCAAAAGGATATAGAAAAGCAAGTAAAAGGACACCAAAAGTACTTGGCATCTTGCATTATAGAGTTGAAACTAGACAAAATAGTAAATGCAAAGTGGAGGAAGTCTAGTCTTCCTTTATAAAGGAAGATACTGAGAGAAACTTGGTCCTGTGCCCTCTATCCAACCAAAGTGGAAAGGAGACTGATAAAGGTGGTGTCAACCAAATGGTGTTGAGTTAAGAAGTGATGAACTTAACCTGGGAGGGCATCTTATTCTATGAAGAAGAAACAAGGTAGAACAACAAAAGAAAAGTAGAATCATTGATAGGGCAATTGCTGACCCTCTAAATTTAGCAACTTGCAAAAACTCAGGTGTTTATACACAAACATATCTATCTATCTATATATATATATATATATATACACAATATTCTAAATAATAATAACTAAATTTTGAAACTTGGATATTGTATGAAGTCCAGATGCTTCATATAGCACTGAATTTGGATTCAGCAGAACTAGTTTTCAGACATTTAGCATGTATATGACCCTGAGCAATCAATCAATCAACAAGAATTTCTTTTTATTATTATTTATTTAAGGCATTGGAGTTAAGTGACTTGCCAAGGTCACACAGATGGGCAATTATTAAGTGTCTGAGACCAGATTTGAACTCAAGTACTCCTGACACCAAGGTTGGTGCTCAATCCACAATGCCACCTAACTACTCCTAAGAATTTCTTTTAGACTTAATTATGTGCCAAACACTGATAGGAAAGTCAAAAGCCAGAAAGTTCCTACTTCCAAAGCCCTTTCATTGGACTTGTTTCTGAATGTCTTTTGATAGTGTCAAATTTGTGGGTTGAATAGAGTTTCAGTTTTCTAGTGTAAAATAGGGGAGGGAAGTATAGTTGGAGTTAATGACCTTCAGCATTAAGTCTAGGAATTATTGTCCTTTGGAGGTGTTGCTGTTTACATTCCATCCCTCCTCCCATACCTAGTTCCCATCATTTAGAAGAAAGATAAAGATTTTTAGTAATTGCATATTTCTTATGACTACATTGGGTACATGAAGTCTAGCACTTAGAAAAAGAACAACATAAGCACCTCATTATTCACTATACTTTCCCCTTCCTACACAATTTTAAAAGGTTTGTTCTGGACATTGCTTAGAATAATAATAAGTTGTACTTAGAACAATTAAAAAATAAAGCCCAATCTAAGTCTAAGAAGGTAAGTATTATTACCATTATTTAAAAATGAGAAACTGGATTGACTAAGTTTCTCTTATGAAGGTCCTTCACTCAAGGAGTAACCCAAGTGGCCAAACCTTGTACTGAATCCACTTTTTCCTCTTTTCATAATTCATTGATTTCATTCTTCCAATGTGACAAAAAAATAGTCCTTGAGAGCCTCTTTATATACTACCTTCTTCCAGATAGATTACATTGCATTAATGAGAATGGGAATGAAGCTTGAAACTATGCAGATTTTGCTGTTAGAGTCTTGAAATTCAGTACTTTGCAATTTTTTCATGCATTTTTATAATGGGAAAATTGCATGAATATTTTTGATCACTTTTAATCTTACAGTGAGTTCCATAGTTTTTCCTTCATTCTTCTCTTCCCTTTTATCTTTTTAAAGGCTACTGATAACTAATTGTTCTTTGGGGAAAAAGGAATCTTCCCTTAAATTAAAGATAATTCAATAGCATGACTATTTCATCTCAGCATGGGTTTCATCATATATAATTCTTTGTTTCCTAACTATTTAGGTTCTTTAGATTATTTTTGATAGGATACTAGATTTTACTGTAGTAAAATTGATATTATACACTTTTATGTATTGCTATGTTTATATATATATATATATATATATGTATATAACCCATTAATGACAATTAATTGATATTACATTTTTAATTTTTGGTTGGTTAATGAAGGTAAAAATGAGACAGAAGTGCTGAAAATTAATGATTAGGAGAAAATCAGTCACAACTCTGACTGTCACAATCAGTTTGTAAAATAAACATTTGCCAAAGCAAATTCAGTCTCATATATCTTTAATTTTTAATTTTGTTTATACCATTTGTCATCATTGTTGTAATGGTCTTTGCTGATACTATCCATCTGTTTCTTTCCTCCACCTAATTCACAATCTGTGCTCTGTTTATGTCAGCTCTCTCCCACTTATCTGCATCATCTGGAGTTGCTCTTTGCAAATTCTGTGTAATTTTATTTATGTTCTTGTCTTCTTGTTGGTGCACCTTTAGTGAATGCCTATGTATTTGGTCACACTGGTGAGGGTTCTTTTAGACCTTATGTCCCTAAGTGAGATTTTGCTTTATTTTATAATTAATTTTATATTTCATTGTTGCACAGTTATATCATTATTCCTTTATTTTAATCTTTGAATTTTGCATTTTCTCCTAAATTTCTGGGTTAAATTATTGTTTTCGGATCAGAATTAAATGGAGCAGGTTGCCAGTGAAAAGTTGATTACTTAGAAAAGCAGTGGTCATATGTTCTAATTGCACTCTTATAACTGGTTGAACTGAATGAATGTACGGTGATCAATTAACTTTAGTTCAATTCCTTAGTGTATTGACCTATATATATATGAGACAACCAAGAAGACCTAGTTGAACATTTATGAATATTGCGTTTCAGATACTAGAAAAAACACCTGACCTCTGAGGAAAGTAACAGGTCAATGAGGTTTCCAGAAATAGAAAGGATAGTCCTGAATGATAAGGAGGGTATGGGAGCATGGGTAGAAGCAGTACAACTATTCATGTCTGAGTCTTACAGATTAAGACTTAAGTTTGAGTTTTTAAGCAGAAGATAATAAATAATAATAATAATAATAATAATAATAATAATACCAAAACTTGGATTTCTTCAAGGTAAGATTAAATAAAAATATTAAGTTTTGTTCTAAAAATCTCAATTAAAATAATTAAGTGTTATACCAATCACTGTAATAAATGAGTATAATATTCAAAAGACCAAGACTCTTGTTTAGGACATTACACTGAATTGGGAGGAAGAAAACTTATCCATAGATGAAGGCATTAAGAGAAAAAGTGTGGTTTTATTTCAATTTTGGTTTAATTCATACAGAGAGCTACAGTTGTTGAAGAAAGTTGAGACCAGTTTGTATTAGAGTATTTGGATAAGGTTTCAGATAGGAAGTTTTAACTGAATCCTGAAGTTAGTGCTCAGTCAAATGAATTATTCCAAGTACAATGATAGAAATTAATAGTATGCAATACAGGGGACTTGGCTGGTATAATACAGTGAAAAAGGTATTTGATATGCAGAAGATGGAATTCCAATCTCACCTGTGACACTTATTACCTAAATGATCTGTCCAAGTCACTTAATTTTTCTGTTGACCTGAATTTACTCAATTGCAAAATGACTTCTGTGGTCCTTCTCAGCTGTAAATATATCTCTTATTTTATCATTTATGGAGTTTATGTTGCAGAGTTTATTCATTAAAGGGAGTAGTAAGAGAACAAGCTTAGTAAGGAAGATGGGGCTAGAATGTTGAAGACTTTATCAGGATAAAAAGTTTGAGCTTAATGTAGAAAGAAGTTGAAAATGTTTTGAAGTAGAAAAGTGAATGTTGGAACCGTAATCTATAAAAGAATAATTTGGTAAAGATACACAGGATAAGGTATTGAGCAAAAAAACAACAGCAATAAAAAACTTGAGACAAGAAAATTATTTAAAATAATATAATATTACAATAATCCAAAGTGATAAAGGCACATTGAAGTGATAATATTGATAATGGAGAAAAACTTGCAAACTCTAGAAGTATTTCAAAGGAAAAAATACAAGGCAATAATTGGTTTTGACCAAGGGTCAAAGGAGAAAAATTAATTAATTATGAAAACAAAGTCCCAATTCTGAATCACTTGGAAAATGATGGTGTCATTTACAGAAACAGGAAAGTTATGAGAAGATTTGTTTTGTTAGATATCCTTATACTTTCAGCTTTAAACATTTTTATTTGTGGAAATTATGTGTGTAAGCTATTTTTAGTCACTAAACATGTGAATATATTTTTTATCTGCTTTTATTTATAAGAGAAAAATAGAACCAACACAGTCAATGCCAAATGATTTTATTGTTTCCAATATTTTACCTTAAGAAACTAATGTAAGCTATGAACTCTACCATTGACTTGAGCTCTCACTGTCTATATTTCCATCACTTATAATGATCAGTGATAAACTTTCATTTAATTGCCCAACACTGATTAACTTTTGCCGGAAGATATTTACTGAGAAGACAGCTAAAACAAACACATATATATTTTTCCTCCAACATCTCTTATATATATTCTCTCCTATATTATTGTAGTCTCTGGAAGTTTTAATCTTAAATTTTAGTTTGGTTCCTTTCTTGACATTGGTCCACCAATTTCATGTCTAGATGTCTGCTAGATGTATTCTCTCTGAAATGGATTCCAGTTAATACTTGCTTGCCAGGACATCAATGTTATTTCTACAGCAACACTCAGTCTCAATTCTGATTTCTGGTTGTCTAAGATTTACTCTGCCAAGTTTTAAATCTCTATTCCTTTCACTCAACTTTATTATGGTGCTGAGTTATCACCATAATCTTACAGGAATAAATGAGTTAAAAAGATAATTTTTGAATGCTTACAAAATCAATAAAAGTGCCTCTTCTTTGACATGTGATTAGCTGACCAGAATGAGTTAGAGAATGTCAATGTTTGCTCCAAAAGCTTTCTCTTTTGGGTGTTTCCTTTATAACTTCTCATTGTAGCTTTTCAATATATTATTTTTAGGTGATTTAGTTGTAAAGACATTTTAATGTGATCTCCTAGATGACAACCCTTTGAGCTAATGCATAATGTATTTTGCAACATTAGAAAAATTACAAAAAATCATCAAACTTTGGAATGAAAAATACATTACATGTATCTATTTATAATCAGTGCAAAATATATGAGAAAACTGCATGAATCAAGATAGGATGTGCATCAAGACCTTAGACCACTGTTTAAAACCATGAATTTTAAAATGACAATACAGTTATGATTTTTGACCTTTGTAGAATTTGTAATTTTCCATCAAAGAATCTATTTTTTGAAATGGCAAATGGTAATTGTACAACTCTAAAATATGCAAAGTAGTTTTTTTATTCTTTTATTCAATCTAAAAGAAAAATTAAAACTAGACTATATTCAATAAGTGAAATTCAGTTTCCCTTGAATAACTTTTTATTCTGTTTTATCACTTCTTTTCTCTATTGTGCTAAAATGGAAATTAATGTAAAATAACTTCAGTATGGTTATACACATCTAACTTAAAAAAATAACCTCTTGATCATTTGAATGAAGTATAGAGATTTTTCTTTATGTATAATTTTGATAAATAACTTTCTTGACATTCTATCTTGTATCCAATGTGTTCACTATATAGTTGTACATCATGTAAACAAGTATGCATTTTTAAAAGTTTACTTCTTTTATCCTGACAGCAGCCCCTTTTTATAAGTTTGTGCAGAGCAGGTATTAAATCTTTAGGCAATATTCTAAATAGCAGTGTTAATGAAATTATTTTATTATTCAATTTTTGCTATCAATTCAAAATATGAATAATTATAGCTATAGGACATATATAAGTGTATGTATATCCATATATCAATATGCATATATGTTTTACTTATATATGTATGCATATGTATATATGTGTGTATATGTATGGGGTTTTTGTGCAATGGGGTTAAGTGACTTGCCCAAGGTCACACAACTAGGCAATTATTAAGTATTTGTGACCAGATTTGAACTCAGGTACTCCTGACTCCAGGACTGGTGCTCTACCCACTGTGCCACCTAGTCACCCCGGGACCTTTGATTTCAAAGGTTCCTCCCAGGTCAGGCAGCTCTCCTTGGCAATGCAGATTAATAACTCCTCTGCAGTTTATGCTCTTAGAGAATTGTCTATCTCTGAAAGTTTAAGTCATTTTCACAGTATTACACAGCCTGACAGAAGTACAAGTTGAATAACAGTCTTCCTCCTTTTAAGGACAATTCTCTATTAATTTCATTATCCTACCTAATCAATTTAAAATAAAGTTAACAGATATTTATTAAACATCTGTTAGATATAACACTGTGCAAAGGGCCCAAAAGGCTAAAAGGATGATGTCTACTTCACCAGAACATATAGTAAACTGCGGGAAGTATAACACATTTAATATTTCAAGTCACTATAGGCAATGTCAATAAATGTAAGACAACAATAGCAGAAATGCTTTAAATCAGTAGCTATTTAATTAATGCCTAAATATAGTTTTTTGATAATCGGTGGTTAGAGAATTTTACTTTTTTCCCCTGCTTCTTGAACGATCTTGCAATCTGTCTCATTTTCTTTTAAACAGGGGTGGATCTGACCTCACTTCGCCAGATAAAACTTCAGAGACCAATGAGTATGTTGAATGATATAAAACAACTCTTATCATCTGGAGGAAATATAAATGAGAAAAATGATGAAGGTGTTACCCTTGTAAGTTGAAATATTTTACTCAGATATATTATTTAAAAACAATTGAATTCAAGATGCCAAAACACTGAGTTAGGCACTGTGGATACAAAAACAACCAAATAAATACATAGTCTCTGACTTCCAGAAGTATTTTAATAGAGCATGTCAAATAAGCAACTATCTAAAAATGATGCAAGATAGAAGAATAAAAAGAAGTTTTTGAGAAAATGCTTTAAAAATTTAGAAAGGATTGAGATAAATTTCAAATTGAAAACCTAGAAATAGGTAGTATCCAATAGAATAGGTAGAAGTATCCAAGGTAAGTCTTAAATTAAGAGAAATTTCAAATTGAGTAAAAGTATTCCAGGTTGAAGAATGGAGTCTAAAATGCAAGAAATTGGTAACATGCAGGACAAGATTAATAAATAGCTTATAGTTAAGTTAGCTGGAACATGAATATATAAAAAGTTAGTGAACTAAGGGATGAAAGAATGCATAGTTTGTTTGAGGTCAGAATATGGAGGATCTAAATTCCCAAGCTAATTAGACTGACTTTTATCCTATAGTAAAAAAAAAAAAAAAAAAGAAACTATTGGATACTTTTGTTCTGGAAAGTAGTATGATCAGGCCTGCGTGAACTGAAGTACATAAACATTACCACAAAATTACTAAATTATATGTTAAGTAATAATTTGAAAACTTTCTCTGTTCTGAGTAGTATGATATTTATAAAGGTCAAAATCAGAAATATATCTCGTGGGAAAATAAATGTTTTTGGTCAGTTTAGATTTTGACTTGTAAACAATTCAAAATACCCTGTTCTCCTTAAAGCCAACTGATATTATCGACTACTCCTTATTCTTCAAAGTTCTAAATTTGTATCAGTATTTACATTTTATTCTGTACCTGGTTCAATAAGCTGAGGAAACATGGGTAATTAATACCCAGTTTCTATTGTTACAACATAATATTTTTTACCAAATTTTGTGCATGGTAATTTTTCCCATGTTTATCTTCCAAATAGATCATACACTAAACTGCCATATCATTTGACAGAAGGATTCCTTTCAGAAATGTATAGTGTAAATGATGGGGAATTGTTGCCACCTTTTGGGGAACTTACTATATGTGTTGTTTCCCCCAGTGGACAGTGAGTGAGTTCTTTGAGAGCCAGATTGTTTTCAATTTTTATCCCCAGTAGGTATTTATTATAGTATTTGGAGTATATGGTCTTATAAATATTTTTTACCTGTTCATTAAATAATTTAATGAAGGTCTTAATGATGGTCTTTAAAGTTCTAAGATTTGATACTTTCTGTCCTTGGATAACTTACTTTGTAGTAGAACTATGAAGATTAAATATTCATTTAATAAATTATAATCCATTGTTACATAAGTATTTTGTTATAAAGTTTTCAAAGAACTTTAGAAAAGAATATAGATGAGAATACAATGTTTCTACTAAACATATTGTAGAGTCATGTATGATTCTCACATTAAAAATGTCCAGTAAGTCTTCTTACAATTTGCATCCAGATAGTGGGGTATAGGACTTTTGGTGTCTGCTTGAATATTTTGAACATTAGGTGGTGCTTTTCATGTCATATTTTGTAAAGTACAATAATAGTATTGAGGCTTATGTAGTTATATGTTGTTTCATATCCATCATCCCCCACCTCTTTCATCAATTATTGATAAAGGATGAGACTCAGAAGTACACAATAGAATTATAATGAGAAAGAGTAAGTATCACAGGGATAGATTGTGTTGAATTTATTAAAATGAGCATATGTTATGTCTGAAACAAATTAAGAATAATTCAAAATTAGAGATGAACTGATAACATTTTGAGTTACACAAAATCTATAGCATAGTAGAAATGACATTGAAGATGATATGTCACTTAATATCTGTATGATGTTGAATAAGTCACTTCCTCACTCAAAGTTTTAGTTTTACACATAGGTTATCACCAGTCTCCTTGTCCTTTGTCTTGCCACTGGACTCTAATGACTCTGAAGGAGAGAGCAAGGTTGATGACTTTGTTCAGCACTACCTCACTGAAGTCCAATTTGCATGCAAGTTAAGACACCACATCTATAATTTTTTTCAAAAGAGAAGTATTATGAACAGATCTCTCTATTAGAAAGGTCAATCTGGCAACAATAAGAAAGATAGTTTAAAATAAAGAAAGAGGGAGAAACATGAAGACCTGCTGAGGAGCAGTGGCAATAGATCAGGCAAGTGATAATGAGGGCCGTATCTAGTTGACAGTAGAAATTCAGAAAGAGTTTGAATGCAATAGATGGTATAAACAGGCCTATTTAACCAATTGCATATATGTCATTGGAACATAAAAGTCAAATTCAGAGTTCTAACTATGAGAGACCTTATAAAGTCCAAAGACAGAAAGAATGAAATATTTGGGATGTGTATATTTAAGGTAGAATGAAAATAAGCTCACTTTTGAAATTCATGCATCCAGTCAAAAATATCTTGTAGGTCACAGAAAATTCACATCTGGAACTAACTATAGATTTGGGGATCATTTGTTTTGAAGGAGAAAGAATATGGACACTCATCAGAACCCTGAGAAGCAGTCACCATAATTGGTGAAGTAGAAGAGAGGAAAAGAGTAAAAAATGCAGCAAAGGAGGAGTTAGAGAAGCAGAAAGAGACCAGTAAAAAAGCGTTCAGTTCAGAAGTCAAAGAAGATAGTCCGTAATGGGTAGTTAAGAAAAGTATTTATTGTTGTATTGATAATATTTAATAATAGTATGGGGGATGAAAGAATATAATAAACTTTAAAGTTTAATCTACAATAACAGCTCTTTCTCCAACACTTTCTTAAGTCTATAAAACAAAAAAGTAACTCAAATCCTGATTGGTAACATTTCCCAATTTCTGAACTGTAAAAGTTCATGCTAAAAATTTAACAATCAGTTCTCCAGATGTAATTAAAATTGTTTTTATCCCAAGCTGCCAGAAATCATTAAGTATGTTAACTAAAAAAAATCCCATTTGTTTTTATTATTTAAAAAGTCATTAATACCATGACAAAATAGTTTCAATAAAAGGAAAATAGTTAAGAAGACAGTGAGAAAGTAGAGTGTTCAGGTATAGTCATCAACAAGCATTTATTAATCACTTATTATGTGCCAGGGACTATTGGGAATACAAAACAGGTAAAGCTTACAAATAGATGAATGTTAAAAACTATTTTTTTCTGTAATTGAAAAAAAAACTAATATTCTGAATTTTTCAAAAAAAGAAATTTCATGGTTAAAGGGAACAAGAAGATGGTAAGAAGAGTTAAGGAAGATACACTTAAATTAAGGGATTATACATATTTGTAGATAGCAAAAAGTGAGTACAAAAGGAGAGATTTGTGGGGATAATTATAGATTCATTATGAGACATGGGCACCAGTAGATGATATTTAGAAACCTTTGCAATTCTGAGATTTTGTAAGATACATTGAAGGAAAAGGGAATGGAATCTGCTGCAGGATCTCAGAGGAGATAATAAGGAAATGAGAGTGAAGGAATAGCCAAAATGCTTAGTGAAGAGTAGAGCTCTGCCCAACTGAGGCTGTCCATAACTCCAGTACTATTTCTTATGCTTGTGGAATCAGAACACTTATTTTATAGCCCTAGCCTACAGGAAGTAGGTAGTTTAGGAAGATACAAGCGGGATGTCTTCATGGGACATCATATAGGGAGAAGAATGCATAATTCCCATCAAAAGACTAAAATCTCATTAAATATCCTCTTGTACTGATCTCATATACTCTGGAATTGAATATTTATCAGTCTTAGAGGGATACCAACATGATGAGCAAGTAAATAACTAGCTTATTATTGTTCTTTTTCAATCATGTCTGACTTTTGATGACTTCATTTGGATTTTTCTTGGCAAAGGCATTGAAGTGATTTCCATTTTTTTCCTAGCACAGAAACTAGGGCAGGTAGGGTTAAGTGACTTGTCCAGGGTCATGCCTGGGGCCATATTTGAACTCATGAAAATGAGTCTTCTGGACACCAGGACTGAGATTCTATCCACTATGGAGCAATATGTGCTCCATAAAACTAGCTACATGATTAGATAACTAGGAAACTTCTTTGTAAATTATAAATTGTATGTAAATAGGAAACATTATTGTTGAGATAACATTATTATAAAACTAGAAAAGAGTGATTTTTATCATTTATGGCTGATTTTCCTTTCAATTCATATGCATATTGAATAAAACTTTCAATAAAGCATTTAGCCTTTTCTTTTCTAGAGCAGAACATAATGTAATTTTTAGTGGAAAAGTAAGCTATTTTTAAAGGAGGTATTGGGAAAGAAAAATAAATGCTTCAATTTTCTAACCTTGTTGAATTTTTGTATTCCTTGTGACCAATTGTTCACTGAATAGACAACATAAATGTTGCTGGTAATTATATAGTAATACCCAATACTTATGTTAGATATCCTCTTGAGTACTGTGTACAATAGTTACAAGGAAGTGATGGCTGAGGAGGTGGAGAAGAAACACTTTTACCACTTAAAGATCATTGCATTTATAAAATAGCAGTTTATTTTAATTTTAATTTTAGAACCAGTAAGTCTATTTACTGCAATAGCCATCACCTTGCTTAGCTTCTTATGCTATGTAAGGATCAGAGGGTATATTATAGTCATATACTTCATTAGAGAAAATGCTAAAAAAAATCAGTGATGTTCATTGAGTGACATATATTATAATTTACAATGTCATTTGATGCTTAAAATCATTCCCAGATTCCCTAATTTAGAAGTCAAATTCAAGGGAGATAAATGCAATAGAATGACAGTCTGCAAACTAATTTTCAGTTTGTTTTTAGAATGCTAACGATGCGACATCTCTTAAAACTTCTATTGGATCCCACTAAACATCTTCATGTAAATGACATCTCCAGAAAATCTGATCCAGTCCCCAAAGTCACACTTGACTCCAGCATATTAAGATGTATTTCTCTCCTAGGATGAATAAATCAGTTTGCGTTTGAACATGTTTTACATTTGATAGAATCTGTAATAGTGGGACTGAATCAGTACTAGGTATGAGGAAGATTAACTTAATATACTCAATATAAGACAATCAAATAACATTTCTGAAAAAACAAATCACTTCAAAAAAAGGCAAAATTGGGAGGATGGGAAAAGAATAGAACATATTTTAAAAACATTTATGTATGGCTTTGTATTGCTTTGTAGAATAGATATTAGCTCTATTTTTATATATGGGTAAACTCCATCTCCTGACCATCTCAAAGTTATATGACATTTTCTATCTCTACTTTCTCTGTCATAATGTCTTTCCCTAATGGAATATAAACTATCTGCATCCAGAAAAAGAACTGATAAATAGATGTCTGTCTAGAAAAATTTTACATATACATATGAGGTTATATACATAAAAATACACTTTTTTATGCCTAATGGTAGGCATCTCTAGGACACAGAAAGAGAGAAGAAAAAAATTTTACATGATGACTTCACTGCATAGTTAAAAGAAATAGCAATTTATACATAAGAGATTGCAGTTTCATGTATAATTTTTTTATTTATGCCATTATGGAATTTCTTGTTTTGTTTAAAAAATTAATAAATTTTTTAAAAGAATTTAAGTCCCTGTAGTACAAGAATTATCCTGCCTTATGCTTATAGCCCTAGAATTTAGGAAATTCCTGGCACTTAAAAAACAATTACTAAATACTTTCAGTCATTCATTCCCCTACTATTTCATTCATTGGATAATCATACTCTCATTATATAGCTATGCTAGAACTACAAATATTTGAGAAGTGCAGTTCCTCATAAACTTTTGTAGGAATTCTGAAGTTACTAACAGAAACTTTTGAATTATTTACGACTACAATCAAACAGAACAGATAAGGGAAGTACAGGTTGAAGACAAGTAATGAAAGTTTCAGTGTTATGGAATCTATCAGACACCACTCTTTGGGCACACTATTTTAGATATGCGAATATGGTAGGAAGTGTTCATACATTAAGCACCAGCTTCTATACCATTATCTTCAGCTAAATTCAATAATCATAGAACAAATACTGTACCAAGATACTATGCTAATAAAAGGAATTATCTAAACATCAACCTTGGCCATCAGAAGTCATTATCTGAATTGACAGCTAGGTGGTACAGTGAAAAGAGTACCAACCCTGGAATCACAAGGATCTTAAGTCACTTCCTGCCTCAGATATTTGATGCTTTCTAGCTTTGTGACTTTGGGCACATTATTTAACCCTTATCCTCTCATTCGGAGCCATCTCCAGGCATCCTGATCTATATTTGACCACTGGACTCAGATGACTCAGAAAGAGGAATGATTCTTGGGCTTTGTTAGAGTTTCCCCTCACTCAAATCCAATTTATGTATATGCCATGGCATCACTTTACTGATACCATGTTCTTCTTCAAGAATGCAGTACAGAGGCAGCTAAGTGTCACAGAGAATAGAGCATGAGCCCTGGAGTCAGGAGGACCTGAGTTCGAATCCAGGTCAGACACTTAATAATTACCTATCTGTGTGACCCTGGGAAAGTCACTTAACCTTAGTGCCTTGCAAAAAAAAAAACATAAAAAAGAATGGACAAAGAACAATACAAACATGACTCAGACAATTCTCTAAGGAATTTATATTGTATTCTAGCTGAGATATAATAAGACAAGTACCAGATTACCCCACATATAGGATGCACCTTAATTTAGGGGCCCAAAATTTGAAAAAAAATGTATTACATAGATTTATTGAACTCAAGTTTTATTCATCATAGAATTCATACAACTCATCATCACTGTCAAAACTCCCTTCCATTAGTTTGTCCTCATCCTTAATGACAAATGATTGTCTTAGGAGAGGCTTTGACTGCTCTCCTACCTGTGCTCTGGTCTGTGGTTGACCACAAGCACTCCATGGGCAAGTCTGGTGCACGGATGCATACTTAGTCCATTCCATTTCATGAACCTGAAGCACCATGAACCTGAAATCAGTTACTTCTTTTTCATCAACAATTCTTCTTAGCTTATGCTGAACTGTCTTTGTGTATACAATAATTTCAAGTACCCTTTGCTCCTCAATCTGGATCTTCAACTCCCTCTCTAAATCAGACCATTTTGCTGAGTTGCAGCTCAATGACCTTTTTCTCCTTTGGCATTTTCAGTAAGATTTCTTCTTCCCGTAGCCAATCTTGGATTGTTTTCTCAGTTGGAGGAGAACCAAACTGATGTTCAGCAGCACAATTTCCATTCACTTTTGCAGATTGGATCACTTTGAACTTGAATTCAGCACTGGATGAAAATCTTTTCTGAGTCATTTCTGGGCAGAACGTAGCAAAGCATAACCTAATATATTGTTAACAATTGTGAAACTATGAACACAAAGGCAACAAGCACGAAAAAGTGGGAAATGCAAGTAAAAAAATCTACAACTAGTGTATGAGGTGCTCCCAGTTTTTAGAGCCCCAAATTTTTCAAAAACAGTGTATCTTTTACATGGGGAAGTATGATATACACATTGCTTCAAACTCAAGCAAAATAAATGTGCCTAAAGAAAAATTCAAGTTTGATGGGGGTTGAGAGGAGGGAGAATAATATGTAGGACATTCCAAAGATTTAGTACATTTTTAAGCTTTAATAGCTTAGATTTAGAATTTTAATAGCTTAAAGCTAAAAATTACATTAGGACCTTGGAAAAACCCTTATATATTGAATTCAATATATTATATATTGAAAGATCAGGAAAGGAGGGAGGTGACCTTGGAAGAGGGCCTTGAAAGTTCAGTAAGATTTTAAAAGAAGACATTGCAGGGAAGCCTAGAGATGTTGCTTGTGAGTTAGATAAAAGTGCATGAGTAAAGCACCAGGGATCATCTAGGTTTGATTTTGCCACATTATAAAGTTGAGAAGACCTAACCACAAGATATTTAAAACTGACTCCCTCCAGTTAAAAAAACTGATAGCAGAGGGGAGAGGTAGACTATTCATTTTTCCATTTCAAGTATACTCAAAACAATTTCTTTTCAGTTCACTATTTTTCCAAAAATACAAAGAAAATGCCAAAATTCTTGTAATTTTATTATGTGGGGTTTTCCTTTTTTTTCTTTTGGTTTAGACTTGCTTATGTAATTCCTTTCCAGTGAAAGAACCCCTGTGTCAATAGATATAGAGCTGCAGCTTCACAGCTGTAGGTAATTTGATGACCTGCATTGAATTCAGTTTCCAGTAAATGATGATATACACCTATTAAGCAAGTCAGTCACCTTCTCTCCCTGTCCTTTGTAAAATAATGTGAGAAGCTACCTGACTAGGGTTGTAGATTCAGTTTGTCACTGTGGAACTGGTTTGTGGGTATTTTTTCCTCTTATTTTTCTCTGCTTTTAAAATCTAATCTATATAGGCATTTTGCACCAAAAACTCATTATTGTTTTTCCCCACTGAACTGTACTAATAGATCCATTTCTGGTGCATATGTCTCTATAAATAAATATCTTTTGACATCGATTTTTAGCATATACCATATGGATTCATCTGCCAGTCATTCCTATCATTATTGGTATTCATTAAAAAAAAGATGGGAAAGACTTCTCTAGGGGAACTAATTTTTAAACATGAATATGCAATAAACCATCTCTAGTCAATAAAGGCCTTCCAAAGGGACTTTGGTTAGTGTAATAATGAGATGAATTTTATATGGGAGAAAGCATTTAGTGGAGACAATAGAATTTCACTAATCATCAAGGTGTATGACATATCTTAGCTATGATTTTTCTGGTTAATTAAAATGGGATGGATGAACAGACAGACAGACATGTGTATATATACATATATATATATACATATATATATATACATCTGTGTGTTTGTAGATAGAATATATATATATATGAATTTATAATGTGTATATCTACAAATATATATATACTTCCACAGACATACTTTCACACACACACGTGCACACACACACACACACACCTTAATCATTCATTTTACATTAGAAACACTAATTTAGCTCAGTGCTCTTGGACAAGGAGGAAGTTACCCCACAAGTAGAAATAAACAATAATAATTTCTGGATTTCCAGCCAAGTTGATGGAGAGAAGACGGGCCCTGTGCTAAGTTCTCCTGATCTTCCCTCATTTATAATATGAAACAAAACTCTTAATAAGGAATCTGATCAAAAAACCCAGAAAAAGAGAAGTTATAAGAAGAACACATACCTCAAGGTCTGTCTTCAGGAATTATGGGCAAGCCGGGCACAGAGAGCAGAGAAGCATCGGGGGCCAGGGTGAGAGCTGGACTAACCTAAGATCAGCCATGTAGGCTTTGACTGTGGGAGCTGCTGTCCAGAACCAAGTGAGGAGCAGAGGCTTTGGCTGTGGGACTGAGGGTCTGGGGCTTACAGCAAGGACTGGAGGGTGAGTTCCAGCCTCTAGCATCCCCTACTGGCTGGCCTACTTGGAGTTATTAAACTCAGTGAGCAAAGCCTCTAGCACCCCATACTGTTCAGCTCACTTGAAGTTACTTAACCCAGTGGTTAAAGCCTTTAGGGATCCCAACATCAAACCTCTGTGATATTTGGGCCCTCCCCAACACAAGATCTTAGGAAAATGAAGAAAGGCCAGTGAAAAAGGGGATCCATAGAAAAATTCCTAGAAGGAAAAGACCCTAACTCAGAGAAAACTAGAACCTCTGAGGAGAATATGATTTCGTCTCCAGCACAGAAAGACTTCCTTGAAGAAATCAGGAAGGAGTTTAAAAATCAATTGGAAAATTTGAGAAAAGAAACCCCCAGAGAAGATTAACATATTTCTTGTTAGAAAATAAATCTTTGAAAAATACAATTGGACAAATGAAAAAAGAAAATAATTATCTCAAAACCTCAATTGGTCAAATGGAAAACTCTTCCAAAAATAGAACTGACCAGTTGGAAAATGAGTTGCAAAAGGTAAATGAAGAAAATTGTTCTCTTAAAAAAAAAGAATGGAGTCCATGGAAACCAATGACTTCCTGAGACAAGAAGAATCTGGTAAACAAAACCAAAAAATAAAAAAAATAGAAGAAAACATAAAATATCTCATCAGCAAAACCACTGACTTTGAGAACAGATCAAAAAGAGATAACCTTAGAAATATTGTTCTTCCTGAAAACATTAAAGAGAACAAAAGCCTGGACTTAATATTGAAGTATTTGGTGATGGAAAACTGCCCTGATATCATGGAACTAGAGGGAAAAATAGTTATTTAAAGAATACATTGATTCCCTCTGGAAAGGGATCCCAAAATGAAAACATCAAGGAATATTGTGGTCAAATTCCAGAACTATCTTATAAAAGAGAAAATCCTGCAAGCAGCCAGAAAGAAACAATTTAGATACCAAGGAGCCACAGTGAGGATTACAAGGACCTGGCTGCATCAACAATAAAGGATAGAAGGTTCTGGAATGCAACATTCCAAAAAGTAAGGGAGCTTGGAATGCAGCCAAGAATTCATTATTTGGCAAAAATGAGCCTTCTCTTCCAAGGCAAAAGATGGACATTTAATGAAATAGGAGATTTCCAACTTTTCCTTATGAAAAGACCAGAGTCTAATAGAAAATTTGGACTTCAAACAGGAGACTCAAGAGACTATTGATAAGGTAAAAAAAGGGGGGTGGTAAAAAAAACTGCTATCCAATAAGGTGAAACTGGCTATATCCCTATCCAAGAGAAAGACTCTAATAACTCTCAATAATTGTAATTCTATTAAAGAGAATATACTTAGCCAGAAGTGATGGACACCCATGATTTTCTGTGACTCAGATAGAATGATCTAAAAGCAATACCTCCTTAAAAAGTAGAACAGTAAAGAGATGGGAGGATGGATGAGTCTGAATGGGATAAATTGCATTACATTAAGAGGTACAAAGGACCTATTGCAATAGAGAGGAAGAAAAAAGGAGGTGAGAAAATCCCAAATCTTACATTCATCAGATTTGGCTTAAAGTTAATACCCAAACACTCAGTTAAGAAACTTTTCTTACCTTTCAAGTATTAAAGGGGGAAAAGGGGAGGAATGGAAACTAATAGAAGGAAAGGAAGGAATAAGGGGCAAAGGGAAAGGGGAAAAAAGGGGAGGGGTTGGATATAGGATGGCAAACACACTGAAGATGGTGGTATTCAGAACAACCTGGGGAATATGGATAAAGGGGAAAAAGGAGAAAAATAGAAACAGAAAGAAGATAACATGGAGGGCAATAAAGAGTTAGTAATTATAACTCTGAATGTGAATGGGATGAGCTTTCCTTTAAAACATAAGCAACTAACAGAGTGGATTAAAAAGCAGAATACTACAATACGTTGCTTACAAGAAACTCATTTGAAGCATATAGAGTAAAGATAAAAGGTTGGAGCAAAATATATTTTGCTTCAGCTGAACTGAAAAAAGGCAGAGTTACCAATCCTTATCTCAGACAAAGCAGCTGCAAAAATAGATATTGTTAAAAGAAATAAACTATATCCTCGTAAAAGGCACCATAGACAATACTAAATATGTACACACCCAATGGTATAGCATCCAAATTCTTATAGGAGAAGTTGAAGGAGTTACAGGAAGGCATAGACAGCAAAACTCTATTAGTGGGAGACCTCAACCTCCCCACTCTCAGATTTAGATAAATCTAATTACAAAATAAATAATAGACTTGTGGAGGAAATTGAATGGTGATAGAAAGGAATATACTTTCTTTTCTGAAGTACATAACATGTAAAAATTGACCATGTACTAGGGCATAAAAACCTAATAATCAATTGCAGAAAGGCAGAAATAGTCAAAACATCTTTCTCAGATCATAATGCAATAAAAAATCACATGCAATTGGGCCAGGGAGATATAGACCCAAAACTATTTGGATATTAAATAACCTCATTTTAAAGAATGAGTGGATCAAACCACAAATTATAGAAAGAATTAATTATTTCATCCTAGATAAAGACAATAATGAAACAGCATACCAAAACCTATGGGATAAACTCAAGGCAGCTGTCAAGAGATATATTCTATCTTTAAATGCTTACATGAATAAATTAGAGAAAGAGGGAATCCATGAACTAAATATGCAACTAAAAAAATTAGAAAAAGAACAAATTAAACCCCCCCAATTAAATACCAAATTAGAAATTCTAAAAATTAAAGGAGAAATTAATAAAATTGAAAATAGGAAAACAATGAATAAATAAAACTAAGAGCTTTTTTTTTTTGAAACAACCAATAAAATTAATAAATCTGGTCAATTTGATTAAAAAAAGAAAGAAGAAAGCCAAATTGCCAGTATCATAAATGAAAAAAGGTGAACTTACCACCAATGAGGAGGAACTTAAAGAAATAATTCAAAATTATGTTGCCCAACTCTATACCAATAAATTTGATAATCTAATTGAAATTGATGAATATTTACAAAAATATAAGTTGCCCAGGTTAAATGAAGAAGAAATAAAATACATAAATATCACTATCTCAGAAAAAGAAATTCAACAAGCCATTATTCAACTCCATAAGAAAAAATCTCCAGGGCCACAAGGATTCACAAGTGAATTCTATCAAACATTTAAGGAACAATTGGTTCCAATTCAATATAAACTCTTTGGAAAAATAGATAAAGATGGAACTCTGCCTCTTTCTATGACACAAATATGGTGCTGATACCTAAACCAGGAAGTTAAAACAGAGAAACAAAATCATAGACCTATCTCCCTGATGAATATAGAGGCAAAAATCTTAGCAACACAATTACAAAAAGTTATCACTAAGATGATACATTATGACCAAGTAGGATTTATTCCAGGAATGCAGGGTTGGTTCAGTATTAGGAAAACTGTCAGTATAATTAATATCAATAACAAACCTATCAGAAATCATATGATTATATCAATACATGCTGAAAACGCTTTTGACAAAATACAGCACCCATTCCTACTAAAAACACTAGAGACTGTAGGAATAAATACATTGTTCCTTAGAATAATAATCAGTATCTATCTGAAACCATAAACAAGAATTATATGCTATAGGGATAGGCTAGAGACATTCACAATAAGATCAGGGGTGAAACAAGGATGCCCAATATCACCACTACTATTCAATATTGTATGAGAAGTGTTAGCTTCAGTAACAAGAGAAGAAAAAGACATCAGAGGAATTAGATTAGGGAAAGAAGAGACAAAACTCTCACTCTTTGCAGATGACATGATGGTATACCTAGAGAATCCAAAAAAATCATATAAAAAATCTACTAGAATTAATTAGCAACTTTATCAAGGTCACAGGATATGAAATGAACCCTCATAAATCCTCACTTTTTCTATATATGACTAGCAAGATACAGCAGAAAGAGCCAGAAAGAGAAATCCCATTCAAAGTAACTCCAGGCTATATAAAATATCTAGAAGTCTACCTGCCAAGACAGACTCATAAACTTTTTGAAAACAATTACAAAACACTTCTCACATAAATAAAGTCAGATTTAAATAACTGAGAAAATATCAACTACTCATGGATAGGCCAATCTAATATAATAAAAATGACAATTCTACCAAAATGAAACTACTTGTTTAGTACCATACCAAACAAAATTCCAATAAATTACTTTAATGAGTTGGAAAAAATTGTAAGTAAATTCATATAGAGAAATAAAAAGTCAAGAATCTCCAGAGATTTAATGAAAAAAGTTCAAAAGAAGGTGGTTTAGCTCCACCAGATCTAAAATTATATTATAAAGTATCAGTTATCAAAACTGTCTGGTATTGACTAAGAAATAGAGTGATGAATCAGTGGAATAGACAAGGTGCAATAGCAGGAAATAATCATAGTAATATACTGTTTGATAAATCCAAAGAATCCAGCTATTGGGATAAAAATTCTCTTTTCAATAAAAACTGTTGGGAAAATTGGAAGTTAGTATGACAGAAATTTGGATTAGATCAACACCTCACAACCCTTACCAAGATAAGATCCAAATGGATACAGAATTTAGACATGAATAACAATATTATAAGCAAACTAGGAGATCAAGGAATAGTTTACCTCTTAGATCTAAGGAAAGGGAGGCAATTTATGACCAAGGAAGAGAGGGAGAATATCATTAAAAATAAACTAGACAATTTTAATTACATTAAATTAAAAAGCTTTTGCCCAGACAAAACCACTGTAACCAAGATCAAAAGAAATGTAGTAAATTGGGAAACAATTTTTACAACTAGTATTTCTGACAAAGGACTCATTTCTAAAATATACAGAGAACTGAGTCAAATTTTTTAAAAAGACAAGCCATTCCCCAAGTGACAAATGGTCAAAAGCAATTTACAGATGAGGAAATCAAAGTGATCCATAGTCATATGAAAAATTACTCTAAATCACTAATTTTTATAGGAAATGCAAATTAAAGCATCTCTGAGGTACCACCTCACACCTCTCAGACTGGCCAATATGACCAGAAAAGAAATGATCAATGTTGGAAGGGATGTGGGAAACCTGGGACACTAATACATTGTTGGTGGTGTTGTGAACTCATCCAACTTTTCTGGAAAGTAATTTGGAACTATGTCCAAAGGGCAACAAAAATGTGCATACCCTTTGATCCAGCAATACCACTTGTGGGTCTATACCCTGAAGAGATTATGATGAAGGGTAAAAACATCAGTTGTACAAAATTATTCATAGCAGCCCTGCTTTTTGGTGGCAAAGAACTGGAAATTAAGTGAATGTCCTTCAATTGGGGAATGGCTTAAAAAAACTGTGGTAATATGTGTGTGTTTGGGGGGGGACACTATTGTTCTATTAGAAACTAGGAGGGATGACAGTTCAGGGAAGCCTGGAAGGACTTGCGTGAACTGATGCTGAGTGAGATGAGCAGAATGGGAAGAACCTTGTACACCCTAACAGCAACATGGGGATGTTGGTCAACCTTCATGGACTTGCTCATTTCCTCAGTACAACAATCAGGCACAATTTTGGGGTATCTGCAATGGAAAATACCATCTGTGTCCAGAGACAGAATTGTGGAGTTTGAACAAAGACCAAAGACTATCACCTTTAATTTTAAAAAAAACTGTTATCTTATTATGTAATTTTGCTATCTCTTATACTTTATGTTTCATCTGAAAAGATAGGATTTCTCTCTCATCACATTCAACTTCGATCAATGCATACCATGGAACCAATGTAAAGACTAATATACTGCCTTCTGTGGGGAGTCGGGGCTGGGGTGGGGAGAGAAGCAAGATTAGGGGAAAAATTGTAAAATTCAATAAAATATTTTTAAATAAAGAAGTGGTCACATTTGTGTTGGGCAGAGGAAGGATATTATAGGCAGTAGGGACATGCAGAGACAAAGAGATCATAAAGTATGGTGTGTGTGCAGGGTGTGGTGAATAGTTCATTTGGACTGTAGGAAGAATTTACATAAATGGGAGTAGTATAAGATATGGCTGGAAAGGCAAGACAATGTCGGACTGAGAAGAGCTACGTATTTTGGGTTATCATCAATAACAACAGCAACACATTTCAAAAGTGCCTTAAGGCAGAGCTATCCAACATATTACCTGTCTGAAGATGGCCTGAGTATAAACTGAGCCAGATTAGAATGTAATTGGGAAATGTTAAGCAAAAGAAATAAAAATATAATAATAACAATTTCATAGTTTTCAAAATGCCTTCACATAGATTATGTCACTTAATGCTAACAACAACAAACAATTAAGGCAATTGCATTGCTGTTCAAAAGGATTTTTGGTCAACTCTACTTTCTTCATTTTTCCCCTGAAGTTTATTTTATTTAGACCTAGCACAAAGTTTGTACTTCATAAATTCTTATTAATAGTTTAATTGATGTTTCATATTTCATTTTATAAAATAATTGAATAAGAAAAATGTTGAAAGAGCAATAACTATCAAATTGTTCAAAATGTGAAAATATAATAGAATCATAAAAAGAATAGTATTGAACTGTTATATCTAATGCTCATAGTAGATACATCTCCCTCATCATCTTTGCTACTAATATGTTGGAGCATTAATTATGTGCTTTGTGCTATCCATCCAATCATTCAACCATTCAGCCAGCCAGCCAGCCAGCCAGCCATTCATTCGTCCATCTGTTTATCTGTCTGGGCATCTATCTCTCTCTGTCTGTCTATCTACATATCACAATTAGAGGTGCAGTGGATAGAGCAACAGGTGTGCAAGAAGGAAGCTTCACTTTCCTGAATTCTAATCTGGCTTCAGACACTTCCTAGCTATGATTCTGGGCAAATCATTTAACTTTGTTTGACTCAGTTTCCTATTTGCAAAATGAGCTGGAAAAATGGCAAACTATTCCAGTATCTTTGTCCCAAAAATCCCAAAGAGTATGTCATGAAAAGTCAACATAACCAAAACAACTGAAGATGAGCATCAAATATTTATGTGTGCATACGTGTGTGTTAGTGTCTGTGTGTATATATGATTTTATATATTTAGATACTAATATATATACACGCATATTTAGATATGTGTGGTCTTATGTGTGGATGAATGCATGCACATATATGTGTAGACATGCGATTGTTATTTGTTTTGATTCTCACGATGACCCTGGGAGGTAGATGTTATTTTTAATGAATAATTTTAATTGATTTACAATGTATGTTAGAATATGTAATGATCTCAAAATCAAAATTATCTTCAAAGAAGAGGTAGGAGCAGGTGAAGATGCTGATAGAAAATGAAAAGAAAATAAGAGAATTGCATAAATATTTTTTGAAGTAAAATGCTAATAAGCTACAGATACAGCAGGTTGGCATAAAAATCACATGGGTTATTCTGTTTTTCTTCTCAGTTATCTTAAACTTTAATTTAAAATGCTGTTAAATAGTTCAATGAAAACTAAAATATACTGATAATTAAAATGAATATGTGGCATAACATCAGAAGGAAGATTAATGTGAGTCTTTCTTAATCACAGTTACATATGGCCTGTGCAAGTGGCTACAAGGATGTAGCTTCTCTCATCCTAGATCATGGAGCAGATCTCAATGTAGTGGATAATCAGTACTGGACACCTCTCCATTTGGCAGCAAAATATGGCCAGGTAAAGTGATCTTTCCATTTTTCAATTATTGTTGATTTTAAAATCTGCAATATTTTGAGATCACTCTTTCATTTATACTTTTTCTTGGCTTAAATGCTTAGAAAATCATTCATCATCTCAGTAGTAGGCAACAAAAGTTGTTTATCTTTTCTTTCTTTTTTCTTTCTTTTTTTGTTTGTTTAAAGGATTTATAAAGAAAAAAACTTAAGCAGACTCTTTTATGAACCTGAAAGGAAAAAAATTATCACATATAGATATAGGTATTTTTAACATAATTCTTCATAAGCTACTCAATACCTCCTACAGTGGAAAATATTTTATGAATTTATAATATACCTTATAAAATAAATTATTCAGAGATATCTATTTAACCTTGTATTGTTTTTACAAGTCAATAGTAATTCCATTTGTTTTATGTGGTTAGGTTCCTAAAGGGTAAATTATATTTTGTATATTCTTTTTCTCCTTGTGGCATTTAATGTATTTTAATTTTTTATTTTAATAGACAATTTACAGGTAACAATTCACTAGCTTGAATCCTATTACAATTGCATAGTACTTTACAACTAACAAAAAACTTGTCTTCACTATCTCATTTCCTCTTCACATTTAACAAATAATTAAATAGAAATTGTTTCTGTTTTTCCTGAAACTCTGAGAGTCTTCCCCTCCAGATTATTTTTGGGATTTTTTTGGTGACTACATAAATGAGGCTTTTTTTGACCCATTTTTCACCTAATCTTAATCACTGAATGGGCCTTGCCTCAGACAAACTAAGACCTGTTAAAGACTGATTTATAGCTTGCTGCTAAGAAAGAGAGACTTGCTCAGAGTCACACAGGTAGTAGGAATCAAATGTCTAAGGCTGAATTTGAACTCAGATCCTCTTGATTCTAAGATTGATATTCTATCCACTATGCCACTTAGCTGCCTCTCCAATCCATTTTCGAGTCATGATATTGTCTTCCTGATGTCATCTCTTTGAGCATGAAAGACAAACAATTACAACAGTCCTCTTCACAAAAAAAATAAACAAAATCTAAAACACTGTATGAAGTTTCTGGAGGAAAAAGTGAGGTTTGTGAATTTACACAGCACCCACTATTCAAATCCAATTAACTTATATGTCATGGCAGCATCTCCCTGACATCTTGATACTCTTCCAGAAGATAAGAGAAACAATAACAAAAAATAACTTGCTGTAGACCACCTCTCTCTCTGACATCACTTCTAACTCTAGATATCTTATTAAGTACCTATTATGCTATTATGTACAGGCTGCTATGCTAGACAAAAATGCATATATGGAGTGAAAAAATGAAATAATCATTGAAGCTATCAAGAAGCTAACATTTTATTATAAAAATTGTTGTTGTTTAGTTGATTTTAGTTGTGACTGATCTTCCTGATCCCATTTGAGATTTTCTTTTTTAATTTTAATTGATATTTGATTTTTCCAGAGACATATTATGAAAACTTTTCAACATTCATCCACATACATATGCATATTTTTAAACTACACAATTTCCTTCCCCTCACCCTTCCCATCTGCCTCCCATCAGTAGCAAAGAGTCAAATGAATATTATACATACACATTTGTATTAAATGTGTTTACAGATTAATCATTTTTGTTCTGAGGAATTAGGATTAATGTAAAGAAAGACATAAGAGAAATTGTTTAAGAAGTGATTCTGAAGGGGTTTTTTGTTGCTGTGTTTTTTGTTTGTTTTTCTTCTGGGTGGGGATAGCATTGTCCATAGTAGTTCTAATCGGGGCTATTCTGGCTCTCTGAACTGCTGAGAGTAACTGCATCCATCAAAGGTGATCAATTCACAATGCTATTAATATATAGATAGTTCTCTTGGTTCTACTCCCTTTCGCTTAGTATCAAGTCCTTCCATGCTTCTCTAGAGTCTGATCATTTATGGTTTCTTATAGAATAATAGTACCGTATAACATTCATCTACTATAACTTTTCAACCATTCCACAAATGATGAGTATCCCCTCAATTTTTAATTCTTTGCCATTACAAAAAGAGCTATTATGAACTTTTTGAAACATGTAGGACTTTTCTCATTTTTTATGACTTCTTCTGGATTTAGGCCTAGTAGTGACAATTCTGGGTCAAAGGGTATGATCAGTTTTATTGCTCTTTGGGCACAGTTCCATATTGCTCTCCATAATGTTTGGATCAGCTCATAGCTCTACCATCAATGTATTAATGTCCCAATCCTCACACAAAGTCTCCAACATTGGCAATTTTCCATTTTTGTCATCTTAGCCAATCTTATAGGTGTGAGGTGATACCTCATAGCTGTTTTAATTTGCATTTCTCTAATCAATTATGATCTGGATCATTTTTTCATATATTATAAATAGTTTTAATGTCTTCATTTGAAAACTATCTGTTCATATCCTTTGACCATTTATCAATTGGGGAATGACTTGGAATCTTATAAATTTGATGCAATTCTCTATATATTTTAGAAATGAGACTTATCTCAGAACCTCTAGCTGTGAAAATTGTTTCCCAGTATTCTGTTTTCCTTCTAATCTTGCCTGCATTGGTGTTATTAAGTGCAAAATCTGAATTTAATATTGTCAAAGTCACCCATTTAGTAAGTTTTAATGTACTATATTTCTCACTTGTTCATAAATTTCTCCGCTTTCCATAGATCTGACTGAGTATTTCCTGGTCTATTAATTTATCTATAGTGTCAGCCTTTGTGTATAAATCCTATATCCATTCTGACCTTATTTTGGTATAGGATGTGAGATGTGGATCTACGCCTACTTTTTACCATACTATTTTCCAGTTTTCCCAACAATTTTTGTCAAATAGTAAGTTCTCATCCCAGAAGCTAATGTCTTTGGGTCTGCCAAATGAGTAGATTGCTGTAGCTGTAGTCATTTACTGTAGTTTCTTTTGAACCTATCCTAATCCATTGATCCATTATTCTATTTCTTAATCAGTACCACGCAATTTTAACAATTGCCACATTATAATACAGTTTTAGAATTATACCATCTTCCTTTACATTTTTTTTTCAGTTCCCTTGCTATTTTTGACCTTTTGTTTCTCCAGATGAATTTTGTTACTATTTTTTCTAGCTTGGCAAAGTAGTTATTTGGTAGTTTGGTATAGGGGATTTTCTTATCAAAAATACTGGAGTGAATTGCCATTTCTTCTTCCATTTCATTTTATGGATGAGGAAACACTTCTAAGAAGTGTCTGGGGACAGACCTGAACTCAAGAATATGTCTTTCTGGGGCAGTTAGGTGGTGCAGTGGATAGAGCACCAGCCCTGGAATCAGGAGTCCCTGAGTTCAAATCCAGCCTCAGACATTTAATAATTACCTAGCTGTGTGGCCTTGGGCAAGCCACTTAACTCCATTTACATTGCAAAATCCTAAAAAAAGAGAACATGTCTTCCTGACTCCAGGCTGGGCACCCTATCCACCATATTATCTAATTGCCCATAAAGAAATTGTAAACATACATGTTCTCAGAGAAGTATATAAAAGGAATATGCAGCATGAATAAAAAATTAATATAGAGTAGAAGAGAAAATCAAGTTAAGCTTTGTACAAGACCTTGTACTTGACTTGTCCACTGAAGAAAGGATTAGAGTACTTGAAGGAGTCTAAGAGAAAGAGGTAAGGAAGGCATACATTCTAAGCATGTGGGACAAACAGGTGTAAAGACAAAGAAATAGTATATAGAAAGTTATATCCAGTGTGTATTCAATAAGGAAGTTTATAAGATATAAAGAATATGTGAAGGGGAATAATATTAAATAAGTTTGGGAAAGTAGGTAGAAGGAAGGCATATTGCAGAAGGTTTTAAGTGCCAATTTAAGAATTTTGCATTTTATCTTAGAAGTAAACTAGAGTAAGTGAAAAATTTTGAATAGGGAAGATATTTTTTTAATTGGAAATACTCATAAGAAAACTGAGTGAAAAACAGACTAAAGGAAGAAGACAAAATTATAGAAAAATAAAAATAAATTAAGTATAAAAAGACAAAACTGTAGAAGAATAAAAGTAAATTAAGAGGCAATGAAATAGTAAAATAAAAGATGATAGAGGTCCAAATTCTGGTGTTGGACATGTGAATGGGAAAAAGAGGGAAAACTGAGAAAGATATTGTTGCAATACAACTCATATTTCTTACCACTAGATCAATATAGAGAGAAGGAAGGTTGGAGGGAAAGTAAAAGTCATAACTTTTATTTTACAAACCTAGGGAGAAATTCTTAAATACACTTAGGAGAAATGCAAAATTTTGGAAGGATTTTCTTTTGTGAGTAGAGAGTGGGGAAGTATATGTGAATTATATTTTTGATATAGTAAGTTTCAACTACCTATGGTGCATCACTCTGAAGGTTTTAATAGGCAATAAATTATACTGGACAGGGCTTCAAGAGAGAAACATTGTGCCTGTGTATATGGAATTGCTATTTATCTGTATAGAAATTAATTTTTAATCCATGAGAGTTCAAAAGATTACCAAAGGACAAAGTATAGTGAAACTTTCTCTATCTTCTGTCTATAGAGGTAGAAGAGTTCTCAGCATAGAGCTCAGTGGAGAATACCTGTATTGATGCATTGGAGAAAGATGGCATTCAAATTAAGTAAATTGAGAATTAAAGGCCATACTTGTAGGTGAAGAACTAAAGGAGACCTGTATCATGAGATACAAAGGGATGAATATTTCAGAATATATTCAGCAGTGTCAAAAAGAATTAGAACTAAAAAAAAGATTCCAGTAACTTTGGGGAAAAACATTTCCTTTGACTAATGAAGTTAGATGCCAAATTATAAAATATTGAAAAGGAACTGGTGCAGAGCATCAAATTCTGAAGGGTTTTTGAACTATAGCCCTGATCATTTAAATCCATGGTAAAGGGATACTGCTGGGGTGGAGTCAAGATAGTGGCATGAAGGTAGCATGCTTTCAGAGATTTTCCCTACACAATATTAAATGAAACCTCTACACAGACATTGAAGTTATAAATCCCACCAAAGGAAAGAGTGAAATGGGCTCTCAACTGTAGGCATTATGGAGTATCTTCAGTGAAGGTTTGTCTTTTCAGGGAAAATAGAGCCAATTGGGTGAGAGAGAGAGGGAAAACCAGCAGGAGGCTTCTATCCTAGTTCCTAGCAGCTAGCTAGCAGGCCAGCAGAGGGGTGGGGATGGGGGAGGTGGGAGGATCTCAACTTCAGACAAAATCTGCCACCTGGGAATATTAGGGCAAAAGATAGGACTGGGTCTGGAACAAACCGCTGCATAGGCAAAGATTGAACATGGAAAGCAAAGCAAACCTCTCCATAATCAATGCCTGGACTGCATAGGCAACACTTTGGCAAGCAATAAGCTAGGGATCAGACCCCAGCCCCAGCACAAAAAGCCTGGAACTATACTCCCTATACCCCAGGAACAGAGCTCAACTATAAAAATGAGCAAATATCCAAAAAGAGAACTAACCATAGCTACAATTCAGAGAGAGAGAGAGAGAGAGATGATCAATATAGCATCTCAGAAGTGGAGAGCAATGTCACATTATCCACATGGGAAGTCTTAAAGGAGTTTATGAATTGGTCTCAAATCCAAAATTTCATGGAATTACTTTAAAAAGATCTTAAAAAAACAAAGAGAGGAAGAAGAAAAAATGAGAAAAAGAAATGAGAACCATGCAAGAAAATTATGAAAAATTGACCAAAGAAATCAACTCCTTTAAAAATAAACATAATCAACTGGGAAAAGAATAATACAACTCATCAAAAATTAAAATCAAGCAACTGAAAAAAGTAATAGAATTTCTCTAAAGATCAAACCATTAATTGGAAAAGGAATGCAAATGAATAAAAAGTAACTAAAAGAAAACAACTCATTGAAAAAATGAAATTAACTACCTGGAAAAGGAAACAAAAGTTAACCAAAGGAAATGAAACCTTAAAATTAGAATTAGATAAATAGAAACTAATGAATCTATGAGGCACTAAGATTCCATCAAAACTGTCCCAATATACTTGATCAAGAAGACAAAATAGTCCTTGAAAAAAATGCAAAGACCTCCAGAAAGGGACTCCAGAATAAACACTCTGAGGAATATCATAGCCAAATTCCATAACTCTCAACTAAAGGAGAAAATACTGAAAGCAGTCAAAAGAAGTAATTTAAATACAAAGGAAGCACAATCAGAATTACACAGACTTATCAGCTTCAACATTAAAGCATTGGGGGGCCTGGAATATGATATGTCAGAGGGTAAAGGATCTTGGATTGCAACCAAGAATTTACTACCCTGAAAAATTCAGCATATTATCTCAGGGGGAAAAAATGGATTTTCAATGAAATCAAGGACTTCCAAAATTTTCTGATAAGACCAAAAACTGAACAGAAAATTCAAATAAAAGACTCAAGGGATGCATATAAAGGTAAATGAAAAGGGGGGGAAATTGCTAGTCAAAAACATTAGCCTGTATACATCCCTACAAGGGAAGATAGCAACAATAACTCTTGAGAATTGCATTTTTCCTAGGATAGTTAAAGGATTGAATATACTTAAAGGATTGTTCTTAGATATGGATATAAATAAGACATGAATGCAATATCAATTATGAGCAAGATATGTCCTTTAGAGACAGAGGGAGGGAAAGTACTTAAAGGCTCTATGCATAATTAAATCACAAAGTGACTAGATATTCAAGTTAAAGAAGTTTGTAGTGCAACTGGAAAAAAAGATGGGTGGGACATAAATTGATTAGAAGTTGATCTTTTATTAATACATACTTCAGCAAACAAAAGTTTTTGTGCTTTGATGTCTGATTAATGGTTTGAGTTTGGATTCCCAAGTACAGTAAGACACATTCCAGAAGGGGAAAACAGGAAGTAGTTTAGTATTATTATAAAAAAGGTAAAGTCAAGGAAAGCTCACAACAACAATAACTAATGATTCCGAAAAGGATTGTAAATATAATAATTTCAATTAAGATGATGAAAGAGATATTAAACATTATCAAAGATAATCAAAACAGATAGAAAGTTTGACCAATTGAACAAGTCCACCCTCAGGCAGGAGAATCCCAAATTTCAATCAGCATCTTTCACAGTCCCCATCAGAAGGGTGGCAGGAAAAGTATCATCTCCATGCATGAGATTCCAAAGTGCTCTGAGCAAGACTTGTGTAATTATAGGATTCTGAACAAAAGAAGGTTTGGTGCCAAGTATCTACATGACTCTGGACAAGAAGATTCATCCTGAAACTGGCCTAGTTTCAGGATGAATGTCCATGCAGCAGGTAATTAAAGAAAAAGTGTGTTTGTGTGTGTGTGTGTGTGTGTGTGTGTGTGTGTGTGTGTGTGTGTGTGTGTTGGGGGTAGGGGGAGGCATTTACAGGACTGATCAAGTTTCCAGGAATTACTACCCTCCTTATCATGGACTAGCTAGGTTCCCAATTATAGGAGTGTTTTACTACAAGGTTACCGTGCCTCTAACTTATTTTACTATTTTTGTTCAGGTCATCCTAGGGTCATGTAAGACTTTTATTGACTAAGCATTTGTATGGTTGGAGCACTAAAGGAATAGAGAGAGAGAGACAGTGTCCCCAGTACTTTGCTTGGAAAAGGTTGTAGATTTATGGTTGGAGGACTATAGAGATGGAGAGAAAGAGTATAATTACAGTGATTGGATATGAAAAGATCATGAAGTGATTTTTCTTTGTTTGATGCTTTTGTTACAATTGAAAGGAGTCTTGGAGGGGGGTAGGTATAGTGGTCCATGAAATGATTTGGCTTTCCAGAATGTTTTGGCTCATGAGGATTGTACATCCATGTAGGGTACTTGAAAGAAGAGGAGGCAATATAAATCAATTACAGTTTGATGTGATTTATGAATCTTAAGAAGTGTGTTTCCAATGGAACAGAAGAAAGGAGTGTACTTTGTGAATAAGAGGCAATGCTCCTCATCATTCAATCAAGGAATCAATCAGTCAACCTTTGAGAATAGTATTACTATCAGGACAGATAAAAGGAGTATATTTTGACAAAGGCATTGTGGTATGAGACATGGTTAAAACAATAAAGACATAAAAAGTAGGCCTATACTAGGAGAAAACTAGGCATTAATGGTTAAATAAAATCAGGTGAAGAGATCTATTAGAGTTGAGGAAAAGCAGAGAGGGTGTGAACACTGAGTAAATCCTACTTTCAATAGATTTGGCAAGAGGAAATAATATACTTTCCCAAATGGGAGTAAAAATCTATCCTACCCTACAGGGAAGTAGTGAGGGAAAGGGAAAGAAAGGAGAAGAAGAGGAGAGAAGGAGAAAGAAAAGAATAAATGGGGAAAGAAAGATAGCATGGAGAGAAATATAGAATTAGTAATCTTAACTTTAAATGTGAATGGAATGAACTCTCCCATAAAACAGAAAAGGAAAGTAGAATGGATTAAAAAACCAGAATTCTACAATATGTTGTTTACAAGAAACACATTTGAAGCATAGTAATATAAAGAGGGTAAAGGTAAAAGATTGGAGAAAAATATATTATGTACCACGTGGTATAGCTTCCAAATTCATAGAGAAGATGAATGAATGACAAGGAGACATAGACAGCAAAAAATATAATAATGGGAGACCTCAACCTCCCTTTCTCAGATTTAGATAAATCTAACCCCCCAAATAAAGAAGAAAACTTAAGAAGGTGAATAAAATCTTAGAAAACTTGGAAATGATAGACTTCTAGAGAAAACTAAATGAGTATAGAAAAGGATATACCTTTTTCTGTGCAGTATATGGCACCTATAAAAAATTGATCATGTGCTTGGGTATAACAACTTTACAATGAAATGCAGAAAGGCAGAAAAAATAAATGCATGCTTTTCTAATCATGATGCAATAAAGATTACATGTAATAAAAGTCCATGGAAAGATAAACCAAAAATTGATTGGAAAATAAATTGCCTAATTTAAAAGAATGAGTGAATCAAACAAGAAATTATAAAAATACTCAACTATTTCATCTAAATGACAAACATGAGACTTTATACCAAGATTTATGGATTATAACCAAAGTAGATTTGAGGCAAAATTTTGTATCTCCCTAAATGCTTATATGAAAAAAATAAAGAGTACATTAATTAATTGAGGATGCAACAAAAAAAGCTAAAAAAGAACAAATAAAGATACCTAATTAAATAGCAAATTAAAAATTCTGAAAATCAAAGGAAAGAGGCAATATGAATATGAAAGCAAGAAAATCATTGATCTAATAAATACAACTAAGAGCTGGTTTGGGGAAAAAAAACAAAAAAATAGATAAACCTTTGGTTGATCTGATTTTTTTTAAAGAAAGAATATCAAATTACCAGTATCAAAACTGAAAAGAGTAAACTCTCCATCAATGAAGAGGAAAGTAAAGAGATAATTCAGAGCTATTTTGTCCAATTATATGCAAATAAATTTGATAACCTGAGTGAGATACAAACTAATTAGATTAACTGAAGAGGAAATAAAATATTAAAATAACTCTATTTCAGAAGAAAAAATTGAAGACTTCATCAATGAACTCCCTAAGAAAAAGTTTCCACGTCCAAATAGATTTACAAATGAACAACATTTAAGGAACAACTCATTCCAATTCCATGTAAACTATTTTTAAAAATAAGAGGAGATTACGGGTGGCTAGGTGCCATAGAGGATAAAACACCAGCCTTGGAGTCAGGAGTAACTTGGTTCAAATCTGGTCTCAGACACTTAATAATTACCTAGCTGTGTGGCTTTGGGCAAGCCACTTAACCCCATTTGCCTTGCAAAAACCTAAAAAAAAATAAGAGGAGTTCTACCAAATTCCTTTTATGACAGCAATATGGCACTGATCCCTAAACTAGGAAGTGTCAAAACAAAGAAAATTCTAGAACAATCTTCCTATTGAAGATTGATGCAAAAATCTTAAAATTTTAGCAAAGATAATACAAGAAAATTAGTACTAAGATAATATGCTATGATAAGGTCAGATTTATACTAGGTAGGCAAGGATAGTTCAATATTAGGAAAATAATATAAGAACATATCAATAACAAAACCATCAGAAATCATATGATTATCTCAAGAGATAATGAAAAAACCTTTGACAAAATAGAATATCCATTTGTATTAAAACACTAGATTATCAGAATAAATGTTTTCCTTAAAATAATAAGCAACATGTATCTAAAAACTATCAGGAAATGTTACATATAGTAAGGATAAACTTGGAGCATTTCCAATAAGATCAGGGGTTACAACCAGCATACCCGTTATCACCATTACTATTCAATATAGTATTGGAAATGTTAACTTCCAAAGAGAGAAGGAAAAAAATTAAAGGAATTAGAACTGGAAATGAGGAAGCAAAACTTTCACCCTTTTTTAATTAAAAATTTTATTTTATTTTGAGTTTTACAATTTTCCCCTAATCTCACTTCCCTCCCCCCACCCCCACCCCACAGAAAATGATTTGTCAGGCTTTACTTTGTTTCCAAGTTGTACATTGATCCAAATTGAGTGTGATGAGAGAGAAATCATAGCCTTAAAGAAGAAACATGAAATATAAGAGATAACAAGATAAGGCAATAAGATATCTGGTTTTTTCCTAAATTAAAGGGAATAGTCCTTGGGCTTTGTTCAAACTCCACACTTCTTTCTCTGGATATGGATGGTATTCTCCATTGCAGACAGCCCCAAATTTTCCCTGATTGTTGCACTGATGGAATGAGCAAGTCCATCAATGGTCATTACCCCCATGTTGCTGTTAGGGTGTACAGTGTTTTTCTGGTTCTGCTCCTCTCACTCAGAATCAGTTCATGCAAATCCCTCCAGGCTTCCCTGAATTCCCATCCCTCCTGGTTTCTACTAGAACTATAGTGTTCCATGACATGCATATACCACAATTTGCTAAGACATTCCCCAATTGAAGGGCATTTACTTGATTTCCAATTCTTTGCCATCACATGAATATTTTTGTACAGTGATGTTTTTACCACTTTCATCATCTCTTCAGGGTATAGACCCAGTAGTGGTATTGCTGGATCAAAGGGTATGTACGTTTTTGTTGCCCTTTGGGCGTACTTCCAAATTTCTCTCCAGAAAGGTTGGATGAGTTCAAAGCTCCACCAACAATGTAATAGTGTCCCAGATTTCCCACATCCCTTCCAATAACGATCATTATCCTTTCTGGTAATATTAGCTAGCCTAAGAGGTGTGAGGTGGTACCTCAGAGAAGTTTTGATTTGCATTTCTCTATAAGTAATGATTTAGAGCAATTTTTCATATGACTATGGATTGCTTTAATTTCCTCATCTGTAAATTGCCTTTGCATATCATTTGATCATTTGTCAACTGGGGAATGGCTTTTTTAAAAATATGACTCAGTTCTCTGTATATTTTACAAATGAGTCTTTTGTCAGAAACATTAGTTGTAAAGATTGTTTCCCAGTTTACTACATTTCTTTTGATCTTGGTTACAGTGGTTTAATTTGTATAAAAGCTTTTTAATTTAATGTAATTGAAATCATCTAGTTTATTTTTAGTGATGTTCTCCATCTCTTCCTTAGTCATAAACTGTTTCCCTTTCCATAGATCTGACAGGTAAACTGATCCTTGATCTTCTAATTTGCTTATAGTATTTTTTTATGTCTAAATCCTGTATCCATTTGGATCTTATCTTGGTATAGGGTGTAAGGTGTTAGTCTAATATAAGTTTCTTCCATACTAATTTCCAATTTTCCTAGCAGTTTTTATCAAAGAGAGAGTTTTTATCCCAATAGCTGGACTCTTTGGGTTTATCAAGCAACAGATTACTAACTATAATCATTTCCTGCTATTGCACCTTGTCTATTCCATTGGTCCACCACTCTGTTTCTCAGCCAATACCAGATAGTTTTGAGGACTGATGCTTTATAATATAATTTTAGATCGATAGGTCTAAGCCCCCTTCTTTTGCACTTTTTTTCATTAAATCCCTGGAAATACTTGAGTTTTTATTTCTCTATATGAATTTACTTACAACTTTTTCTAACTCATTAAAGTAATTTTTTGGAATTTTGATTGGTAGGGCACTACACAGGTAGTTTAGTTTGGTTAGAATTGTTATTTTTATCATATTAGCTCTACCTATCCATGAGCAAAAATTTTCACTCCTTGCAGATAGTATGATGGTATACTTAGAGAACCCTGGAAAATCAACTAAGAAAAACTAAAAAAAAAAAATCCCTAAAAATTTGAAACAATTAACAACTTCAGAAAAGTAGCAGAATATAAAACAAACCCACATAAATCAACAACATTTCTATATATGAACAGCAAAGCCCAAGGGTAAGAGATGAAATGAAAAATTCCATTTAAAGTAATTGTAGACAACATAAAATACTTGAGAATCTACCTCCCAAAATAAACCCATAAAATGTATGATCACAATTACAAAACACTTTTCATACATATAAAGTCAGACCTAAACAATTTGAAAAATATCAATTGCTCATGTTTAGATCAAACAAATGACAAGTCTGCCCAAATTAAAATATTTATTCAGTACCATACCAACCAAATTAACAATAACCTATTTTACAGAGTTAAAAAAAGTTACAAAATTCATCTTGGGTAACTAAAGGTAAGAATATCAAGGAAACTGATGAAAAAAATGTAAAGAAAGGTAGTTTTGCTGAAGTTGTTAATTCTTTCAAGTAATTTTTAAGTTAATTTTCTAGGGGTACTATCATATCAACTGCAAAAAGTGAAATTTTTGCTTCCTCATTACATGAAAACTGCCTGGTACTGGTTAGGAAAGAGAGTAGTGGACCAATGGATTCAAATACATACAAAATAAACAGTAGCAAATGATTATAGTAATCTATTTTTGACCAACCCAATAAATTAGCTTTAGGAAGAAGAACTCACTAAAACTGCTGGGAAAAATAGAAAATAGTAGTGCAAAAACTAGGCCTATATTCACATCTCACACCCTCTACCAAAATAAGGTCAAAATGAGCCCATTTTGTCCAGGATTTGTCCATTATGTCCAGGATTTGGACATAAAGAACAATATCATAGAACAATTAAGAGATCAAGAAATACTCCACTTTTCAGATCTATGGAAAGGGAGGTAAATTTATGACCAAACAAGAAACAGAATGCATTACAAATTGCAAAATGGATAATTTTATTATATGGAATTCAAAAGGTTTTGCACTTAATAACACCAATGCAGTCAAGATTAGAAAGGAAAACAGAAAACTGGGAAACAATTTTCATAGCTAGGTGACCTGATAAAGGTCTCATTTCTTATTTTATTATATATAAAGATTTTATTTTTTTCTATTATATACAATAATAGTTTCTACCAATCATTTTGCAAGGTTTTGAATTTTAGAATTCCCCCCCCCCACTTTCCCTTCCTTTTATCCTCCCCCCCAGCAGAAGACAATCTGATAATCTTTATATTGTTTCCATGATATACAGTGATCAAAACTAAATGTTTCAAAAGAAAAAAAAATACCCATCCTTGAGGAAGTAATAAAATATTAGAGAAAGGAAAACTTTGTAGTATATAAAACAACATTTTTTAAAAATTGAAGATGATAATCTTTAATCTTTGTTTAAACTCCATGGTTCTTTCTCTGGATCCAGATGGTATTCTCCAAAACAGATACCCTAAAATTGTCCTTGATTATTTTGCTGATGGAGTGAGCAAGTCCATTAAGGATGATAATCACCCCAATCTTGCTGTTAGGGTGTACATTGTTCTTCTGGTTTGGTTCATCTCACAGTATCATTTCATGCAAGTCTTTCCAAACTTCTCTGAAATCCCATCCCTCCTGATTTCTAATAGAAGAACAATAGTGTTCCATCACATACATATACTACATTTTGTTTAGTCATTTACCTAATTGGTGGATATCCCTTCAATTTCCAATTCTTTGCCACTAAAAACAGAGCTGACATGAATATTTTTGTACAAGTGACATTTTTACCATTTTCATGATATCTTCAGGATACAGACCCAGCGGTAGTTTTGCTGGATCAAAGGGCATGCATATTTTTATTGTCCTTTGGGCATAATTCTAAATTGTTCTCCAGAAATGTTGAATCAGTTCACAGAAACTCATTTCTAAAATATATAGAGAATTAAATTAAATTCATAAGGTTACAAGACATTCTTTAATCTATAAGTGGTCATAGGATATGAAAGGCAGTTTTTCAAATAAAGAAATTAAGTTTTATATTATTATATAGTATATCTATATAAAATCATATGAAAAAATGCTTTAAATCATTGTTGATTTGTAGAAATACATTTTAAAACAACTCAACTCACACCTATCAGATTGACTAAGATGACAAAAAGGGAAAACAATTAATGTTGGATATGGAATCTAACCATTCTAGAGAGAAATATGGAATTATGTCCAAAGGGCAATAAAACTGATCATACCATTTGACCCAGCAATTCCAATACTAGTTCTATATCCAGAAGAAATGAAAAATGGGATAAGTTACACATGTTCAAAAATATTTATAGCAGTTCTTTTTTGTAATGTCAAACAAGTGGAAATTTGGGAGTGGCTGAACGAGTTATAGTAAATGAATCTTTTGGAGTACTATTGTTCTATAAGAAACTATGAATGGAAGAAGTATGGAAAGAATTACACAAACTCATGTTGAATGAAGAGAGCAGAACCAAGAGGACATTGTGCATGTTGTACACAACAGTATTGTTAAGTAATCAACTCTGATGGATGTGAATGGCATTTTCTATCACAAGGCTTTTAGAACTGTCTTTCACTATATTGCTGGAAAGAGTCACATTTATCATAGCTGTTATTGTTATTGTTAAGATGTACAGTTATTTCTTGGTTCTGTTGATTTCCCTCAGCATGTTCATGTAAGTCTTCAATGGAGCATTTTAAAAGCACTAAATAAATACAAGGCATTGTGCTAGGAACTATAAATTGTTGTGGAAAAGGATGTGGTTGTAATTATGTGTGTATGTATGTATGGGTGTGTGTTTGTGATTTACACACTAATGTTTCTGCTCCTACCTTATACAAAGACAATTCTAATTGATTGGGATTTGATTCAATATAACTTGACTTTTTCCAGTTCAACTGAATGCTTACTTTTCAAATATTTCACATTCTAACACTGATTTATATCATAAGCTGATTTTTTACATCTAAGTTTTTCCATGAAGCAAATACTTTTTTCAAGAATATGCCATGTCTTAGATAATAAATGAATTTCTGCTACAGAAATGACTTTTGTTAACAAAAAATTTAAAGCACAGAAGAGAGCTATGAGAGGTGAATAATTCATGATTTTTTTAGTATAAAATGCATCCACAGGTAGTAGAATGAAAAGTATGCTCATTTTCATTCCAGTTACCCTATTAAAAATCAATTGGTATATTTCATGCCACATTATGAAAATGTCTATGTGACTGAATTCATCCTGACTGCCATTTATTATATGATACCAAAGTGTTTATTTGCTAGTAAAGTGGAACATTACTTGAAATATTTCAAAATTATGAAATAGTCCATGGAGGATCAATAGACACAGTGGACCTCTGTTATAATGCTTTTGTTGGTAAACAATGAAATTGTCTTTGTGTGACACGATGTATATACTCTTTGATGCTTGTGACACTGCAGTAAGAGCACTGAGATATAAACAGCCCAAATCAACATCTGAGCTGCTTTTCTAAAGCTTAAAAGAAGGCATTGTTTTAAGGTACCAAAGATCTTTTTAGGAAAGACAGTTTCTCAGATGATCACCAGGTGGCAGTCTCCCTTGATTACCAGGTGAACAAACTACTTCAGTACATCTCCTGGGGCATGAATGGAGTATCGTCTCTAACCACCATCAATTCATTTGGTTTCATGTGGTTATGTTGACCAGTTTTGGAATTTACTTATGTGTGAAAGAAAATATTCATTAAAAACAAAAAGTAATGTGAGCTTATGGTTTTAAATCTCTAACATCTGCAGATGACCACCAGCACCCCACCTAACACACACACACACACACACACACACACACACACACACACACATACATACACACATTTGTATAAATACACTAATAAGTTTTTGAAACTTAATATGTAATGGCGACATTGTTTGTTGAACATAGTGAAAATGATAGAAGTGGAGGCTAAAAAGTTAAATACTCTTCTGTGAGACTATTATAACAACTTTCTCTCCATACTTTTTCTTTATTTACCTTTCCATATTTGGGTTGTAATGAGAAAGCCCTTATTATGCACGAATATGTAAAGCTTGTGTAAAGGATTAAAGAGTGAACTCACAACCAAAGAGGAAATTAAAGTCTTGAAGGAGGCAAATAAAGCTTGAAGTTGGAGGTGAAAAGCAACATTCATTACAAGAGAGATGACCAATGAGATTACATAGAGTGGGGAGGTGGTGTTTTTGTATATAAAAAATAACAAGCAGTGTAGGTTAGTAATATCATATATTGAGTAAAGTATAAGAAAACTGGAAAAGGTAGGAAGGGATCAGATTGTGATCAAAAACAAAATAGTAATTTCTATTTGATGGGGGATGCAGTATGTGCATGCCAATTTTGTTTTTGCCCATGAACCTTATGTTTGCCTATATGGATCTCTCTAGAAGTGGCTCATAGAGAGGAAAAAAAAGACATCTCTATCATCTCCTTCTCTCAACCTTCTCCAAGTAAGACTTTGATTTCTACCAGAAGGGAAAGAAGGAAGCTGCTACCAGATTCTGGTTACTCTCTTTTCAAAGTGAGAAGGTATCATACTAGATTTATACCTTTCTCTTCTCTTAAATAGTGTTAGGCTTTTATCTTAACTTTTATCTTTAAGTTAAAGTTTTGATTGCTGTTTATTAATAGGCAATAACTGCCCCAGGCTCTATATCTAAGAGTTGACCCACTTCTAACTAAAAGCCAGCCCCACAATGAAAACCTATGACAAATAACAAATAACAAATAGTAAAAACCTTTAAAAATATCTAAGTCAGGGTGGCTAGGTGGTGCAGTAGATAGAGCACTGACCCTGGAGTCAGGGGTACCTGAGTTCAAATCCGGCCTCAGACACTTAATAATTACCTAGTTGTGTGGCCTTGGGCAAGCAGTGGCTTAACCCCATTTTCCTTGCAAAAACCTAAAAAAAATCTAAATCAGTAGTACACTAGAAATCAGAAATTATATGTAGGAGAATATATATAAAAGATCATATAAACAAAAGGACCTCTCCCACTGATAGTGAGATAGCTTGACTAATAATTGAGAGAGAAAGACATAGAGAGATAAAGAGGCAGTGAGAGAGAGAGATACAGACAGAGATACAGACAGAGATACAGAGATAGAAACAGTCCAAGATTTCACCCGAGGAAATTCTCTGAAATATCTAGTATAACAAGCTAGAAATGTTCTTTATCGGTGTTTTGTATGCATATAGACTTCCTTCCAGAACCTTCTTCTCCTTTTGATGATAAGGAATGATCCATCTTCTATTTTGAAACTGGGATCTGGAAGAGTCCTGGAGCTTTCTTTTCTCTTACTCTTTGCAACTCAAGCCCAGTCCTCATACAGACATGGGTCAATACGTAGTTATTCTCTTGAAGATGGCAGCATTTCCTGAGAACTCCTTCCCCCCAAAACTCCAAAAGTCAATAAATTATGACTCTGGCCAAAATTTAGAGGAGCAGAACCCACAGAAAGACTGAGTGATAAATCTTCCCAGTCCAAAATAACTTAGAAGCTCCACAGGAAAAGTGTGTTTCACCAGGACTGGGGGTTGGGGAAAAAACCCAGCCTTAGCGCAGCCCAGCACGGCCCAGCCTAGGGATTACCAGGAACAGCTTGAAGGGGCAGTAAGAGAACTCTGCTGCACCAAAATGAGTGTGGAGTGAGGAGCACAGGCCACAGAACCTGCAGCGAGAATTGAGAGAAACCAGCCTGTACCTCCAGAGCACAGCCCACAGATGGTAAATGGGGTCAGGGGAGACTGCAGAAATCTCTCTGCTCTCCCTGAGGCAGGACTCTTCTGTTTACCTACACTCAGATCCAGGTTGCAGTTTGGCCTTCCATACTAAGATAGCAGGGATCTTCCTCACAGCTCCAGGACAGAGGGGAGTGCCTGTGATCACCTACATATCAAAGCATAGGCAGGAGAGCACAAGACCTTGGAGGAATAAAAGTCCTAGTGGGGTATCCCAAAAAAACCCCAAGGCCTTGGAAGTGTGGTAAATTAGTCTTGGACTGAGGAAATGAGTAAACAACAGAAAAAGAAGAATTTGACCAGAGAAAATTACTTTAGTCCCATGGAAGATCAAAATGCATATTCAGATGATGACAAAATTGAAGCCCCCATATCCAAAACCCCCAATAAAAATAGAAAATAGGCTCAGACTATGGATGAGCTCAAAAAAAGACTTTGAAAAGCAATTAAGGGAGGTGGAGACAAAATTGGGAGGATAAATGAGAGTGATGCAGAAAAATCATGAAAACCAAATCAGCAGCTTGGTGAAAGAAATACAAAAAAAAATTGGAGAAAATTATATGTTAAAAACCAGTTTAGACCTAATGGAAAAAAAGCAAAACAAAAGCAAATGAGCAGCAGAATGCCTTAAAAAGCAAAACTGGCCAACTGAAAAAGGATATAAAAAAGCTCTCCGAAGAAAATAATTCCTTCAAATGCAGAATGGAACTAAAGGAAGCTGATGACTTTGCAAAAAATCAGGAAAAAAATAAAACTCTTCCAAAAAAAGCAAAAAATTAGAAGAAAATGTGATATATCTCATTGGAAAAACAACCAACCTTGAAAACAGATCCAGAAGAAATAATTTAAAAATTATCGGGCTACCTGAAAGTCATGACCAGGAAAAAAAGCCTAGATTTCATTTTTCAAGAAGTAATACAGCAAACCTGGAGATGCTCAAAGCAGAGAGTAAAATAGAAATTGAGGGAATTCCCTAGTAACCTCCTGAAAGAGATCCCAAAAGGAGATCCCAAAAGAAAATCTTCCAGGAATATTATAGCCCAATTGTAAAATTCCCAAGTCACAAAGAAAATTCTAAAAGCTGCCAGAAACAAACAATTCTACTACCAGGTCTCCATAGTCAGGATTACACAAGATCTAGCAGCATTTACATTAAGGGCTTATAGGGACTGGAATATGATATTCCAGAAGGCAAAAGATCTTGGTTTACAACTGCGAATCAACTACCCAGCAAAACTGAACACCCTCTTTCAGGGGAAAAGATGAACTTTCAATGAAACAGGGGATTTTTAAACTTTCCTATTGAAACAACCAGAGCTGAGCAGAAAGTTTGATCTTCAAGTACAGGACTCTGGTGAACCATAGAGAGAGTGGATGAGAAGGACTAACTATGAGGAATTTAATGATATTGAACTGTTTGTATTCCTGCATGGAAAGAAGATATTGATAATTCATATGAACTTTCTCATTTAGAAGAGCTGTTAGAAGGAGCATATATATATAGACAGGGCACAGGAAGGAGCAGAATATAATGGTATAATATAGTAAAAAGATGGAATCAATAGGTGATAAATGGAACTACTGGGAGGAAGAGAAAGGAGAGGAAGAAGGAGCTAAAAAAATTTACATAAGAGTCTGAGTGAGTCTTCATTCTCATCAGAAATGGCTCGGAGAGGAACTAACATACACACTTAATAGGATATAGAAATCTATCTTGCCCTAGAGAATAATGAAAAGAAAGGGATGGGATAAGAGGGAATGGGGGGGGGGAGGGAAGGGGGGAATAGGTGATAGAAGAGAGGGAAGATTGTAGGAGAGAGTACTCAGATACAACACACTTTTGGACAGGGTCAGGATGAAAGGAGAGAGAGAATAGAATAAATGAAAGTGGGGAGGAATAGAGTGGAGGAAAATACAGTTAGTAATAGCAACTGTGGGAAAAATATTAAAACAACTTCTCTGGTGGATTTATGATAAAGAAGGCAACTCACCCTAGAGACGGAGCCAGTGGAATGTGAACACAGACTGAAGGACATTTTTCTTCTCTCTTACTATTCTTGATGTTTCTCATCTTCTTGGAGGGAAGGGAGGTTTATGTTTACTCTTATAACATAATTATTGTAATAATATAAAATAAATAAACCAAAAGCATACTTTAAAAAAAGTAATTTTACATCACTGAGGAGTCTCATATAAATGTTCCTTTGAATCAATGGTTACATACAAACATATAAACCACAATAAGAAAGAAAGTGATAAGGTTTAAAGAATGTAAAGGAGAGACATAATCTAATCTGGACTTTAGGAAAATTACTTTGGTAGTGAAATGAACACATCCTAAATACTTGATGTATAAATGTTAAATGAGGTTACTCAAAATTACAAAAAAATTGATTCTAAAATTATTATCCATAATAATAAGATAAAATCAAGGTATCACCATGTAAAAAAATTGGAATATTTTTTATTCTTTCAGCACTTATTTAGTTGATGTTTACTAATTCCCAATAAATGATTTTTCCCTTATCTCTTGACCCTGAATTAGATAAGCTTAAAATTGTTAAAACTTTAAGTGGGGTTGTTTTAAGTTTTCTTCTTAGTATTTAAATCAATGCCAATTTCAATTTCTTAACTACAAATGGTTCAAATAAAACTACAGGGATAATGGAAGAGAAAATTAAAATTATTGAGTCTTTGTAAACCAAATTTCTATTTTTCAGTGCAAATTGGTTAGGGTATATTTGTGTGTATACATGTATATGTAGATAGATAGATAGACAGACAGACAGACAGATGATAGATAGAGAAAGATAGACGTATTTATGTGGATATGCATGTAGATCTAATGAATCTGCATTGGCAATCTGTATGTGTGTGTGTGTGTGTGTGTGTGTACACATGCACACATGCACACATGCACATGCTCAAGCATCTAATATTACAATGTTTTGTAGACAGGAAGAGAATAATTTTCCTCATAATATTATTCCTATTAGATAAGATGATAATAAATAACAAACCATAAGCAGAAAAAGCATAAGTCATTTTTTCTTCCTCTTTAGAACCCCTTGCACAGGGCATTATTGGTATAATGGAGTTTTTAGAGAAAATCACACCCTTAGGAACAGAAGGGAAAGGAAAAAAAACATTCTTTTGAAAGTGGAGTGAATTGAAAGTTATTTTGAAGGTAGAGGACAAAGATAAGAGAAATTCTCTTTCTCAGAGAAAGTCTTACCAACAGTTTGTTGTTCAGATGTTTCAGTTGTGTACAGTGCTTTGTGACTTCATTTGAAGTTTTCTTGGCAAAGCTCTGGAGTGGTTTACCATTTCTTTCTCTAGTTCATTTTGAAGATGAGGCAACTGAGACAAATGATGTTAAGTGACTTCTCCAACTAAGAAGTGTAGGGCAGATCTCAACTCAGAAAAATGGGTATTACTAACTCAAAGTCCAACACTCTTTATCCACTGTGGCACTTAGTTGCCATTACCAGTATTATTTGTTGCTTATAACAACAGCAATAATACATTTGAAAGGATTTTATAGGTTGTCTTTTCTAATCCTCTCAAATTAAAAATAGGAAACAGATACATAGAGGTAAAAAACAGATTTTTCTAAGGTTATATAGGTAATAAATGATAGGATGGGAAATTCCTCTAATTTCAAATTTAGTCTCTGTCCATTGAAAAATCTGTCATATCAATGGAAGAAACTAACAGGAAAGGTCAGTAAGGAAGCTGTTTTGGTTATAAAAATAATTGGTTTTCCTTGTGTGAATACATATGCATGCATACACACACACACATACATACACACACACACACACACACACATGATTTAAGTCTCACAATGATAACTGAATGTTTTAAAATACCTCATATTTGTCTCTCACTTTGAGAGGCACTGGAGGTACAAAAGCAAGAATTAAATAGTCTTTTGAAACTTGCCTTCTATGTGAAGAAACAATATTCACATTAAAAGTAAATACAAAATATATTAAAAAGAAATACAAAGTAATTTATAAGGGGGGGGACCAAGAACTCAAAGTATCATTAGGACTATCAATTTAAAACCAGAAAGAATTTGAAAGAACTTCAAGTTCAGTCTGCTCATTGAAAAATAGGAAGAGACAAGATGGTGGCATGAAGCAGGAATTCCAAGAAACTCTTTCCCAAAAAACTCCAAAAGCCATAAATTTATGACTCTTACCAAATTTTATAGGGGCAGAACCCACAGAAATACTGAGTAAAATAATTTCCCAATCCAAGATAACTTGGTATATCTGTGGGAAAGGTCTTTTTTCCACTAGAATAGGGGAGGGAGGGGGAGAGGTTGGAAAAAAGTGCAGCAAGGTCTGGGCCACCATGCTACACTGGAGCAAACCAGTTCCAGCCTTCCAGGAACCCTTCCTGGGGCCCTGGGGATGCCTGGATCTGTGGCAGCCTCAGTGATTTCCAGACCTCTTGGCCTGGGGATTTGCCCAGACAACTTGGAGGATCAGTGGGAGAGCACTGCCTCACCAGAGTGAGCACAGAGCCTAGTGCTGGCCTCAGGGAAGTCCTGCCTCAGGAGCCTGACAAGTCACCTAGCATCTGTTTCAAGAGCACTCAGCCCACAGATCAAAAGGGGTGGGGAGAGACTCCAGAGGTCTCTTTGTTATCCTTGGGGCAGGACTCTGCTACTTTGTCCATACTCAGATCCAAGACTAAGTCTGGGTCCCCTTAGAGGAGCAGGAATCCTCCTCACAATTCGAGGACAGATGGGGGAGTGCTTGTGGTCATCCACATTCCAGAGCACAGGCCAGGAGAGCTGTCAGAGCCTCTCATAAGATCTTGTAAGAATTAAGAGCCCTGTAGGGGGTGTCCAAACCCCCCCCAAAAAAAAACTTTAGAAGTATGGTAAATCAGTCATACGCTGAGGAAATAAGCAAACAACAGGAAAAAAATAAGAATCTGATCAAAGAAAATTACTTTGGTCCGATGGAGGATCAAAAAATACACTCAGAAGACAACAAGCTCAAAGTTTCTGAAGCCAAGCCTTCAAAAAATAAAGAAAATGTTCTCAACTATGGAAGAGCTCAGAAAAGACTTTGAAAAGCAAATTAATGAAGGAACAGGAAAAAATAGGAAAGAGAAATGAGAGCAATAAAGGTAAATCATGAAAGCCAGATCGACAACTTGGTGAAGGTGATACAAAATAACCCTCCAAAATAACATGTTCAAAACTAACTTAGCTCAAATAGAAAAAAAAAAAAAAAAAAAAAAAACAGTCCAAACAGGCGCATGAGGAGAAGAATGGCTTAATAAGCAGAATTGGCCAGTTGGAAAAGGACTTTAAGGACTTTCTTCTCTGAAGAAAATAACTCCTTCAAATGTAGAGTGGAGCTAAAGGAAGCTGATGATTTTGTGAGAAATCAAGAAATAATAAAACAAAACCAAAAGAATTAAAAACTAGAAGAAAATGGCAAAATTGACCTGGAAAATAGATCCAGGAGAGATAATTTATTGAACTACCTGAAAGTCATATCTAGGAAAAGAATCTAGATTTCATTTTTTCAAGAAATAATCCAGCAAAATTGCCCTGAGATCCTAGAAGCAGAGAGTAAAATAGAAATTAAGGAAATCCATTTATCACCTCCTGAAAGAGAATCCCCCCCCCAAAACAGAAAAAAATCTCCCAGGAACATTATTGTCAAATTCTGAAACTTCCAAGCCAAAGAGAAAATACTACATACAGCCAGATAGAAACCATTCAACTACCATAGCATTAAAGTCAGGAATAGGGGGCAGAGCCAAGATGGCGACAAGAAGGGATCAAGTCTTAGGAGCTCTCTGATAAAACGTGAAACTAAGGACTCTAACTAAATTTTCGAGAGATAGAACCCACAAAGGGACCCATTGAGGCAGTTCTCCTACTCAAGGTAACCTGGAAAAGAGCAGAAAGGCTCTGCTCCCTGGGGTCGGGGGGGGGGGGGGCCCACCAGAGGGGTGGCCCACCAGAGAGAAAGAACTTCAGCCTCCTGAAGGCAGCCCCAGGGTGCTGGGAGCCAGGCTCACAGCAGTGGGGGAGTCTCCTGAGCTGCACCCTGGGGAGCACCTGGCACAAAGTGGGGGAACAGCTGGGGACCTCTGCCAGAGCGAGCTCGTGGAGCCCAGCCCTCAGGGCACATAGTTAGCAGGTTGGTCTTTCCACAGCCTAGATCCAGAAACAGAAGCCGGCCAAGCCAGTAAGCAGGATCCTCCAGGGCATGAGCCCATTGAGCTGAGGGAGGGGAGTAAAGAGAGAGACTGCTGAGCTCTGTCCTCTGCCTCTGGAATAGGATTCTGGGGCTCTGACCACATTCAGATCCTGATCCCAGTCTAGGCCCCCCATAGAACAGCAGGGCCCCCCCACCTCAGCCCTGTGGCAAAGGGGGGGCACTTATGGTCATTCACAGACCAGGAGGGAGTACAGAGCCTCACACACTGAGACCCTTGTGGAAGTGTCCCAAAAGCTCAGGAAGCACCCCAAAACCAGGCTCAGGATGGGAAAATGAGCAAGCAGAGAAATAAGAGGAAGACCATTGAGAAATATTTTGTGCATGAGCCCAAGAAGGATCAAAACACTCAGTCTGAAGATGAGGAAGCACAAGCTCCTGCATCTAAAGACTCCAAGAAAAACAGAAATTGGGTTCAGGCTATGACAGAGCTCAAAAAAGACTTTGAAAATCAAATGAGGGAGTTGGAAGAAAAACTGGGAAAAGAAAGGAGAGAGATGCAGGAAAAACATGAAAATGAAGTCAGCAGCTTAGGCAAGGAAATCCAAAAAAAATGCTGAAGAAAATAGCATGCTAAAAACCAGCTTTGGTCAAATGGATAAAACAGTTCAAAAAGTTATTGAGGAGAAGAATGCTTTAAAAAGCAAAATTGGCCACATGGAAAAAGAGATAAGAAAACTCTCTGAGGAGAACAAATCCTTCAGACAAAGAATAGAATTCAGGGAGATTGATGAATTTGCCAGAAATCAGGAATTGATACTTCAAAACCAAAAAAATGAAAAATTAGAAGAAAATGTGAAATATTTCATTGAAAAAACAACTGATATGGAAAACAGACTTAGGAAAGATAATTTAAAAATTATTGGAATACCTGAAAGTCATGATCAGGAAAAGAGCCTTGACATCATTTTCAAAGAATTACTACAGGAAAATTGCCCTGATATTCTAGAAGCAGAGGGCAAAATAGAAATGGAGAGAATCCACCAATCCCCCCGAGAAAGAGATCCCAAAAAACCAACCCCTAGGAATATTATAGCCAAGTTCCAGAACTCCCAAGTCAAAGAGAAAATATTACAAGCAGCCAGAAGGACACAGTTCAAATATCATGGAGCTGCAATCAGGATCACACAAGACTTAGCAGCAACTACATTGGAAGCTCGTAGGGCTTGGAATATAATATACCGGAAGGCAAAAGAACTTAGAATGCAGCCAAGAATGAACTACCCAGCAAGGCTGAATGTCCTCTTCCAGGGAAAAAGATGGACTTTCAATGAACCAGGGGAATTTTGAATGTTCCTTTTGGAATGGCCAAAGCTGAACAGAAGGTTTGATCTTCAGATACAGGACTCAGGTGAAGCACGGAGGTTGGAGGAGAGGGGGGGAAATATGAGGGACTTAATGATGATGAACTGCATGTATTCCTGCATAGAAAAAAGATACTGATAATACTCATATGAACCATCTCAGTTAATAGAGCAGGTAAAGGGAGCTTTTATATTTGAAGCACAGGAAAAAGCTGAATTTGAAGACAAAATATGGTATAAAAATGGAGTCAATAGAAAAAAAGGTAAATGTAATGGTAGAAAGAAAAAGGAGAGGGGGAATAGGCCAAGATATTTCATATAATAAGATTTTTTTATTACAATGAGCTATTGCAATGATATGGAAGGGGGGAGGCAAGGGAGAATGAGGGAATCTTTGCTCTCATCAGAGGTGGCTAGGAGAGGAAACAGCATATATACTCAATGGGGTATAGACATCTGGAATAAGAAGGGGGGGAGCAGGGGGAAGGGGTGGGGATGTGAATAAAGGAGGAGAGCATGGACCATGGGGGGGAGAGTGGTCAGATATAACACATTTTCTTTTTTACTTCTTGCGAGGGGCTGGGATTGGAAGGCCTGTCCAGGACCCTAGGGCCAGGTGGATTCTGGGCCTAAGGGGTGGTATCGGGGCTCAGGGCTTCTTGGCCCCAGGACCAGGGATATGTCTGTTGCACCACTCAGTGACCCTACAGCAGAGTCAGAGTGAAAGGAGAGAGAAAAAAAGAGTACATGGTTGTGGAGAAATAAGAAAGGAGGGAGTTGCGATCAGCAATGGCAACGTTGGAAAAATATGGAAGTAACTTTTGCGATGGACTTACCATAAAGAATGCAATCCACCCATGACAGAGTTGGTGTTGGAACAAAGACTGAAGCACATTTTTTATTATTATTATTTGGGGGAGGGTGCAGGGCAAATGGGGCTGGGTGGCCTGCCTGGGGCCACATAGCAGGGTGATCTTTGGGTGTCTGAGGCCGGATTTGGACCCAGGTGCTCCTGACTCAAGGGCCAATGCTCTGTCTTCCACCCAGCCACCCCTACTATGATTACTATTTTATTTTATTTTGGGTCTTTTTTTTCTTCTTTTAGGTTTTTGCAGGGCAGTGGGGATCCGGTGGCTTGCATGTCATGCGGCTGGGTGATTGTTGGGTCTACAGGGCTGGATGTGGGCTCAAATGCTCGTGGCTCCAGGGCTGGTGCTTCGTCCATTGTGCCACCTGGCCATACCTACAATTATTACTATTATTTTTTTTAATTTTAATTTTTTTTTTCTTCTCCCCTTTACTTTATTGCCCCAAACAAGTCAATATTCATGGATGGAGGGGTATTTTGTTTACTCTTAAACAAGAATATTTTATTAATGTAAAAAAACATTTGTACAAAATGAGAATTAGAAAATAAAATTAAATAAATAAATTTTTAAAATGTCAGGAATACTCAGGATTTAGTAGCATCTACATTAATGGCACATAAGACTTAGAATATGATATTCTAGAAGGCAAAAGAGCTTGTATTACAACTAAGAATTATTACCCAGCAAAACTGAAAATCCTCTTTAAGAGAAAAAGATGAACTTTCAAACTTTTCTGCTGAAGTGACCAGAGCTGAGCAGAAAGTTTGCTCTTTGAGTAGAGGACTCAGGTGAAGCATAGAGAGAGTGGATGGGAAAGCCTAATTATGAAGGATGTAATGATGTTGAATTGAATGTATTCCTCCATGGGAAGAAGATACTTTTAACTCATATGAACTTTCTCATTTATAAGAGTTTAAAAAAAAGGCACTTATAGCCAAGGCACAGGAGAGAATTGAAATCATGGAATAATATATATAAAGTTGGAGTCCATGTGTGATAAAGGAAAGTACTGAAAGGGAAAGAAGAGGTAGAATGGGCTACAATATTTTACATAAAAGAGTCAAGAAAAAATTTTGCAGTAGAGTGAAAGGGGATAAGGTGAGCGGAAATGAGTGAACCTCATCAGGTTCTCAGTGCTCAGAGAGGAAATATACACTCAATAGGGTATAAAAATGGATGGGAGAAGTAGGATGGGGGAGTAGGTGATAGAAGAGAGGGAAGATTATGGGAGAGAGTAGTCAGCTGCAACATACTTCTGAGGACAGAGTGAAAGAAGAGAGAGAATAGAATAAATAGGGAGAGAATAGAATGGGGGGGGGGGGGACAGTTAACAGTAGCAACTGTGTGCTGCAACTAGGTAGCACAGAGGATAGAGCACCAGTCCTGGAGTCAGGAGGACCTGAGTTCAAATATGACCTCAGACACTTAATAATTACCTAACTGTGTGACTTTGGGAATGTCACTTAGCCCATTATCTTACAAAAAAGCAAAAAAAAACAAAACACAATACCAACTGGGGGGAAAAAGTTTGAAGCAACTTCTCTGATGGACTTATGATAAAGAATGCAAACCATTTCAGAGACAGAACTGATGGCATCTGAACACAATCTGAAGTACACTTTTTTTATCACTCTCTCATTTCATTTCTCTTCAGGTCTTTCTGTCTTTTGGGGGTTGAGGGGGATTTATGTCCACTTTTACAATAAGATTATTGTAATAATGTGAAAATAATTATATCTTTTCAAAAATTTAGGAACTGTAGCAGAAAGAGGCTGAGTCACTTGGCCACAGTCTCTGAGTTAACAAACATCTCAATCCAATGCTTTCCACACTAAAATTTAAGTTTATGTATACTTATATAAGTATATATCTAGCAATGCCAGCTACATAACAGAATGGGTAAAGCTCTAGACCAGGAGTAAGGAAGACCTGAGCTCAAAGTTTGCCTCAAATATTTACTATCGATGTGACCCTGAACAACTCACTTAATACTGCTTACCTCAGTTTCCTCCACTATAAAATAGTTCTTTAGAAGGAAAAGACAGACCATTTTATGATCTTTACCAAGAAAACCTGCAAATGGGGTAATAAAGAGTAGATATGACTGCAACAACTGAACCACAACAAAAAAGAACAAAACAATAGCTAGTTCAATAAAGCAGAGAGTGAATTGGAATAAGGGAGTTAGAATCTGCAGTCAGGTTGAAGTCAGCTTATGACAAATTTTAAAATGTCAAATCGAGGTGTTACCTTCTTATACTCAAGGCAATAGGTAAACACTATAGCTTCCTAGCAGAGTAGGGTCAACCTCCCTTTAAAGATATGATTATACATAATATCACCATTTTACAGATGAGAAAACTGAGAGTCAGAGAAATTAGCTGACTTGCTTACACCCTCCCAATTAATAAGTTTTAACCTGGATCTTTCTCAATTTAGGATATGTATTGTACTCATTTCTTTCTGATTTCATGTGTAGCGCTCCGTTGACTGTAGAATACTTACTCATTATCTGTTTTGTATTATAATAAGGAAAGAAGGTCTCAAAATAGGGTGATAGTAGTGATAATGGAAGGACGGAACAGAGGTGAGATGTGGAGGCAGAATCTATCTGTCTCTTGGTGAGCAAATTAGATATGGAAAGTATGGGACTGGGAGGAGTGAGGATGAATTGAGATAATTAAGAATAGGTAACTGTGGGGGCAGCTAGGTGGCGCAGTGGATGCAGCATCGGCTCCGGAGTCAGGAGTACCTGATTTCAAATCTTCCCTCAGACACTTAATAATTACCTAGCTGTGTGGTCTTGAGCAAGCTACTTAACCCCATTGCCTTGCAAAAAAAAAAAAAAAGAAAAAAAGAATAGTTAACTGTGAAAATGTTCTTACCATTAGCAGAATGCAGAAATTCAGGAAGAGTTCCTTTGAGAAGCAAGAGAGAAAGACAATAACTTCAATTTTAAATATGTTGATTTGAGGTGCTAATGAAGAAGTTCAAAAGAAAGAAAAAGGGTGACTACAGCTCCTCATTAGAAGTGATCTTTATGGAATTCCTTTTAATACCTAAGGGAAAAAAAAGAGACAAAAGAGAAAGTAATGAAGTAAAGCAACAACAAAAAAAGAAATTTTGCTGGATGCCAAAGTAAGAAAACTTCGAGGAAAAGTGTGTTAAATTGTTAAAATGCTTCAAAACAATCAAGGCAAATAGGATTTATTGGATTTGATGATCAAGAATCCATTGATTATTTTTAAGAAACTGGTTTAAGTTGAATGGCAGATGTCTTTTTTAATTTATTATTTTTTTATTAAAGATTTTATTTGAGTTTTACAATTTTTCCCCCAATCTTACTTCCCTCCCCCCCATGGAAAACAATCTGTCAGTCTTTACTTTGTTTCCATGTTGTACATTGATCCAAATTTAATGTGATGAGAGAGAAATCATATCCTTAAGGAAGAGACAAGAAGTCTAAGAGGTAACAAGATCAGACAATAAGATATCTGGGTTTTTTCCTAAATTAAAGGGAATAGTCCTTGAACATTGTTCAAACTCCACAGCTCTTTATCTGGATACAGATGGCACTCTCCTTTGCAGGCAGTCCAAAATTGTTCCCAATTTTTGCACTGATGGAATGAGCGAGTCCTTCAAGGTTGAACATTACCCCCATGTTGCTGTTAGGGTGTATAGTGTTTTTCTGGTTCTGCTCTCAATCAGCATCAGTTCATGAAATCCCTCCAGGTTTCCCTGCAATCCCATCCCTCCTGGTTTCTAATAGAACAATAGTGTTCCATGACATACATATACCACAGTTTGCTAAGCCATTCCCCAATTGAAGGACATTTATTTGATTTCCAATTCTTTGTCACCACAAACAGGGCTGCTTTAAATATTTTTGTACAAGTGATGTTTTTTACCCTTTTTCATCATCTCTTCAGGGTATAGACCCAGTAGTGCTATTGCTGGGTCAAAGGGTATGCACATTTTTGTTGCCCTTTGGGCATAGTTCCAAATAGCTCTCCAGAAAGATTGGATGAGTTCACAGCCACCAACAGTGTAATAGCGTCCCAGGTTTCCCCCAACCCATCCAACAATGATCATTATCCTTTCTGGTCATATTGGCCAGTCTGAGAAGTGTGAGGTGGTACCTCAGAGAAGCTTTAATTTGAATTTCTCTAATAATTAATGATTTAAAGCAATTTTTCATATGGCTATGGATTGCTTTGGTCTCATCTGCAAATTGCCTTTGCATATCCTTTGACCATTTGTCAATTGGGGAATGGCTTTTGCTTTTAAAAATATGACTCAGTTCTCTGTATTATTTTAGAAATGACTCCTTTGTCAAAATCATTAGTTGAAAAGATTGTTTCCCAATTTACTACATTTCTTTTGATCTTGGTTACATTGGTTTTATCTGTGCAAAACTTTTTAATTTAATGTAATCTAAATCATCTAGTTGGTTTTTGGTGATGTTCTCCAACACTTCCTTAGTCATAAACTGCTCCCCTTTCCATAGATCTGACAGGTAAACTAGTCCTTGATCTTCTAATTTGCTTATAGTATTGTTTTTTATGTCTAAGTCCTGTAACCATTTGGATCTAATCTTGGTAAAGGGTGTTAGGTTTTGGTCTAATCTAAGTTTCTTCCATACTAACTTCCAATTATCCCAGCAGTTTTATCAAAGAGGGATTTTTTATCCCAATAGCTGAATTCTTTGGGTTTATCAAACAGCAGATTATTATAATTGTCTCCTGCTTTTGCACCTAGTCTATTCCACTTGTTCACAACTCTCTTTCTTAGCCAATACCAAACAGTTTTGATGACTGATGCATTATAATATAATTTTAGATCAGGTAGGGCTAAGCCACCTTCTTTTGCACTTTTTTCATTAAACTCCTGGAAATTCTTGACTTTTTATTTCTCCATATGAATTTACTTATAATTTTTTCTAACTCATTAAAGTAATTTTTTGGAATTTTTGATTGGTAGGGCACTAAAGAGGTAGTTTAGTTTTGGTAGAATTGTCATTTTTATTATATTAGCTCTACCTATCTATGAGCAGTTGATATTTTCCCAGTTATTTAAATCTGATTTAATTTGTGTGAGAAGTGTTTTATAATTTTTCTCAAAAAGTTTCTGAGTCTGTCTTGGCAAATAGACTCCCAGGTATTTTATATTGTCTGAGGTTACTTTGAATGGGATTTCTCTTTCTAGCTCTTCCTGCTGTTTCTTGATAGACATATATAGAAAAGTTGAGGATTTATGAGGGTTTATTTTATAACCTGCAACTTTGCTAAAATTGCTAATTGTTTCCAATAGTTTTTTTTGGATGATTTCTTGGGATTCTCTAGGTAGACCTTCATGTTATCTGCAAAGAGTGAGAGTTTTCTCTTCCTTCCCAATTCTAATTCCTTAAATTTCTTTTTCTTCTTTAATTGCTGAAGCTAATATTTCTAATACAATATTGAATAATAGTGGTGATGATGGGCACCCTTATTTCATCCCTGATATTATTGGGAATGCCTCTGGCCTCTCCCCATTGAATATAATGCTTGTTGATGGTTTCAGATAGGTACTGCTAATTATTCTAAGGAACAGTCTATTCCTACACTCTCTAGTGTTTTTAGTAGGAATGAATTCTGTATTTTGTCAGAATCTTTTTCAGCATCTATTGATATGATCATATAATTTCTGATAGGTTTGTTGTTGATATAATTGAATATACTAACGTTTTCCTGATATTGAACCAACCCTGCATTCCTGGGATAAATCCTACTTGATCATAATGTATTATCCTAGTGATAACTTGTAATCATTGTGCTAAGATTTTATTTAAGATTTTTGCATCTATATTCATCAAGGAGATAGATCTATAATTTTCTTTCTATTTTCTTCCTCGTTTAGGTAACAGCACCATGTTGGTTTCATAGAAAGAGTTAGGCAGAGTTCCATCTTTCCCTATTTTTCCAAAGAGTTTATATAGAATTGGAACCAGTTGTTCCTTAAATGTTTGGTAGAATTCACTTGTGAATCCATCAGGCCCTGGAGATTTTTTCTTGGGGATTTCAATGATGGCTTGTTGAATTTTTTCTGAGATAGGGTTGTTTAGGTATTTAATCTCCTCTTCAGTCAACCTGGGCAGCTTATATTTTTGTAAATATTCATCCATTTCACTTAGATTATCAAATTTATTGGCATAGAGTTGGGCAAAATAATTTCGAATTATTACTTTAATTTCCTCCTCATTGGTGGCAAGTTCACCTTTCTCATTTATGATACTAGCAATTTGATTTTCTTCTTTTTTAAATCAAATTGATCAGAGGTTTATCAATTTTATTGTTTTTTTCATAATACGAACTTTTGGCTTTATTTAGTAACTCAATAGTTTTTTTGCTTTTGATTTTATTAATTTCTCCTTTAAGGTTTAGAATTTCTAATTTGGTATTTAGTTGGGAACTTTTAATTTGTTCTTTCTCTAATTTTTTTAGTTTCATGTTTAGTTCATTGATTTCCTCTTTCTCCAATTTATTCATGTAAGCATTTAAAGCTATAATATATATCCCCTGAGAGCCACTTTGAGTGAATCCCATAGGTTTTGGTATGCTGTTTCATTATTATCATTATCTAGGATAAAATGGTTATTTATTTCTATAATTTTTTTTGGTTCACTCATTCTTTAAAATGAGGTTATTCAGTTCCCAGTTGGTTCTGGGTCTATGTCTCCTTGGCCCAATATTGCATAAGACTTTTATTGCATTGTGATCTGAGAAAGATGTATTCACTATTTCTGCCTTTCTGCAGTTGATCATTAGGTTGTTATGTCCTAGTACATGGTCAATTTTTGTATAAGTTCCATGTGCTACAGAGAAAAGGGTATATTCTTTCTATCCCCATTCAGTTTCCTCCATAAGTCTACCATATCTAGTTTTTCTAACAATCTATTTAGCTCCTTAACTTCTTTCTTATTTATTTTTATGATTAGATTTATCTAGATCTGAGAGTGGGAGGTTGAGGTCTCCCACTGGTAGAGTTTTGCTGTCTGTGTCTTCCTGTATTTCTTTCAGCTTCTCCTCTAAGAATTTGGATGCTGTCCCATTGGGTGTATATATATTCAGTACTGAAATAGCTTTATTGTCTATGCTACCTTTTAGGAGGATAAAGTTTCCTTCCATATCTCTTTTAATGCTATTTTTGCTGTTGCTTTGTCTGAGATAAGGATTGCTACCCCTGCTTTTTTTTTTTACTTCAGCTGAAGCAAAATATATTTTGCTTCAACCTTTTACCTTTATTCTATATGTATCTTTCTGCTTCAAATGAGTTTCTTGTAAGCAGCATATTGTAGGATTCTGGTTTTTAATCCACTCTGCTATTCGCTTATGTTTTAAGGGAGAGTTCATCCCATTCACATTCAAAGTTATGACTACTAATTCTTTATTGCCTTCCATGCTTTCTTCCCTCTGTTTGTATTTTCCCCTTCCCCCTTATCCATTCCCCAGTATTTTGTTTCTGAATACCACACCCTTCAGTGTATTTGCTTCCTATATCACCCCTCCCCTTTCTTTCCCCTTTCCCTTTTCCCTTCCCTTCCTTTTGTTAGTTCCCCTTTTTTCCCACTCCCCCCTTTTCTCCATCCCACCTCCCATTTTCCCCTTTTAATACTTGAAAGGTTAGATTTTTTTAAGTTAACTAAGTATGTGTAAGTTGACTTTAAGCCAAGTCTGATGAGAAGAAGATTCAGCTCTTTCTCATCTCCTCCCTTCTTCCCCTCTATTACCATAGGTATTTTGTACCTCTTAGTGTAATGAGATTTACCCCATTCAATTCCCTCCCTCCTCCCATCTCCTTCCTGTCTCCCTTTTTAAGGAGGCAGTGTTTTTTAGATCATGCTATCTGAGTCATAGAAAATTCTGAGTATTTGTCACTTCTAGCTAAGTACATTCTATCTAATAGAGTTAAAATTCTTGAGAGTTGTTAGAGTCTTTCTCCCAAGTGGGGATAAATCCAGTTACATCTCATTGGATAGCAGTCTCATGGATAGGTCATGAATGTCCATCACTTCTGGCTAGGTTTATTCTCTCTATTAGAGTTACAATTCTCAAGATTTATGAGAATCTTTTTCCAAATGCTAGAATATAGCCAGTTTCAACTTACTGGATAACAGTTTTTTTTTCTTTTACCTCCCCCCCTTTTTTTGACCTTTTCATGTGCCTCTTGAACCTCCTGTTTGATGTCCAAATTTTCTATTTAGCTCTGGTCTTTTCATCAGGTATTTTTGGAATTCTTTCATTTTGTTAAATGTCCATCTTTTTCCCTGGAAGAGAAGGCTCAGCTTTGCAGGATAGTGGATTCTTGGCTGCATTCCAAGCTCCCTTGTTCTTTGAAATATTTAAATATTTTGTTCCAGGCCCTTCAGTCCCTTAACGTAGATGCAGCCAGGTCCTGCGTAATCCCTTCTGTGGCTCCTTGATATTTAAATCGTTTCTTTCTGGCTGCTTGCAGGATTTTCTCTTTTATCTGATAGTTCTGGAATTTGACCACAACATTCCTTGGTGTTTTCATTTTAGGACCTTTTTCTGGAGGGGTTCGATGTATTCTTTCAATAACTACTTTGCCCTCTGGTTCTATGATATCAGGGCAGTTTTCCATCACTAGATCCTGTAATATTAAATGCAGGCTTTTTTTTCTCTGTCTTTAATGTTTTCAGGAAGTCCAATAATTTTCAGGTTGTCCCTTCTCGACCTATTCACAAGGTCAGTGGTTTTGCTGATGAAGTATTTTACATTTTCTTCTGTTTCTTCTATTTTTTTATTTTTGTTTAACTGGCTCTTACTGTCTCATGGAGTCATTAATTTCTGTAGACTCCATTCTTTTTTTAGAGAGCAGTTTTCTTCATTAACCTTTTGCAACTCCTTTTCCAATTGGTCAATTCTACTTTTGAAAGAGCTTTCCATTTGACCAATTGAGATTTTGAGAGAATTATTTTCATTTTGCATTTGTCCAACTGTATTTTCTAAGGATTTGTTTTCTTGTTGCAAGGTATTAATTGTCTCTTCCAAATTTTCCAGTTGATTTTTAAACTCCTTCCTTATTTCTTCAAGGAAGTCTTTCTGTGCTGAAGACCAGATCATATTCTCCTCAGAGGTTCTAGGTTTCTCTGAGTTATGGTCTTTCCCTTCCAAGAATTTTTCTATGAATCCACTTTTCCACTGACCCTTCTTTTGTTAAGACCTTGAGTTGGTGAAGGGCGGGTTCACAGGGGCTTGGGATCATTAGAGGCTTTACTCACTGAGTGCAATTTCTCTGACTGGCCAGTAGGAGGTGCTGGTTGCTTTCTCTGGAGTGTCTGTGACCTTGATTGAGGCCTTCTCCTTTAGCTTGAAGGGAGGGGTTGAAATTAATGAATCCTTTTACCTTCAGTCAATGGTGGGCTTTACCCTGGCTTGAGGTCATTACTTTCCCTATTGTCAGCTGGGCTGGTTCTTCTGCTCATACAACTGTGCCTGAGGCAGAAGTAGTCTGCTATTGTTTTTTCTAGGAAGAGGCCTCAGCTGCTATGGAGGCGTGGACTCAGAGTTCCTCAGACCAGAGGAGCCCAAAGATGGTGTGTCCGCAGCTACCTGCACCAGAACTCTCCCCCTAGCCCTGTTGGCATGCTCCAGAGGATCAGTGAGCCTCTTCTCCCTAGTTGACTCAACCCCCATCATCTAGCCCCACAGCTGATCTAGCAGTTCTGGCTCTCAGGCCCCTCAGACTCCTGGGCTCCTATTCAGCTGCTAATCTGGATGATATGGGGTTGATCCACCCTCTGGGCCCAGACTCACCCACGCGAATTTATCCAATGCTGCTGAGGGAGATAAATCCTGAGGTAAATGTTCTTTCTCTTGGCTTTTCTTTCTGGGTTTTGTGGGTCAGGTTTCTGTTAAGAGGTTTGTTTCATATGATAGATGGGGAAAGATCATGAGACTTTAGAACTATGCCTGTCCTCTCTGCCATCTTAGCCAGAAGTCCTCGAGGATGTCTTAAACCTTAGAAAAAATATAAAACTTTATTAATGACAGCTATAGTAATCAAAAGAGAATAATATAACCATCTATATTGGAAAACAAAGTGGATGAAAAATACATTGTTTAGATTATGATAGACAGTTGAACAAGTTACTTCGCTTATACTTTGGACAAGCTCTTGACTTGATAGTGAGATCAGACCAGAAGAGAGTGGCAGAAAGGTGCTGTTCTAGATTGCATTTGGGAAATGTCACACATCTCAGTCTGAAAGTCAGTTTAATTAACAGCAACAGGCTTTTGCTGATGTTTTATCACTGAGAATTACGGGACATTCTCTCTCCTAAAAGATGTAAAAGAAACCTAGGGGCAATAGAATACTCATGGTAGACATTAATATAGTTTTTCCTCAGCTAATAGAAGGGAAATGACATTAAAATGTATAAGTGATATCAAATATTTATATTACTGGAAACAAGGTCAATGATCATGTAATAAAAATAAGGGAAAAGAGTTGGAAGGTCCAGTGGCATATAAGTGAATTTAACATATTAAGGAATCCATAGGAAGAGCCACAATACTTTGGAAATATCATCTAGATTGTCTGTTTATAGGAAAATATAGACAGGAACTACACAGGATAAGAAGATGCAGAAGGGCTATGGGCTGTATCAATAGAAAGAGAACACACAATAATAAATTCCAACCCCAAATAATAAATACATAAATAATAAATAGTAAACCCCAAAATTCACCAAAGGAAATTTTTTTTCCTGATCAATAAAAGTCATCATAGACCAATAATTTTACAGTTTTTGAGATTTCTTTTCGGAGACTCATAGGCTCTGATTGATTTAGATTAAAATTTCCTCCCAAGGGATATGTGTTTGCATCTGTGAGTGTGTGCATACAAAATACACATGCATATATACATACATACAGCTTCATACATATCTATGCATCATGCAGACAGCCATGTGGCACAGCAGATAAAGCACTGGGCTTGGAACCAGGAATATATCTTCAGGAGTTCAAATTATGCCTCAGACACTTAGTAGCTGGACAAGTTGCTTAACCCTGTTTTCCTTTGTTTCCTTATCTGTAAAATGATCTAGAGAAGGAAATGTCAGACCATTCCTGTATCTTTGCCAAGAAACCCCAAATGGGTTCAGGAAGAGTAAGACTTGACTGAACAAAATCATCAACACCAACAAAAATATATACATAATGCATAAACTCTGTGGTGTGTTTGTGTGTGTATGTGTGTGTGTATGTGCAAGTATGTGTAAAACTTGGCATCTAGAAATACCCAGTTAGTAACCTAAAGCTAAAGAAGACTTTATTAACAATAAAATTTCTCCTCAAATTCACTTTGTCAGGGTATAGATTGTTGTTTTGATTTGAATTATCACATGGAATTCTTTTGTAAAAAATCATTCTTTCCTTTAGAACAATGTTTAAAAGTTGTATTATTTTAAATGTGTCCTTTTATTATTTTTTCTTTCATGGAAAAATAAAATGTACAAATTCAAATGAAATAGAGTTATTGTATTCTCTCATACTAATAATGGGAAGGAATAAAAGGTGTTCTTGTAATAGCCACATAAAAATATAACCCCAAGGCTACAATATTTAATTAACACAAGACAATATATATCTTTGATTAAAAGAGATGAATATGACTTGAAATGATATATTAACAAAGGACTATAAATAAATCACTTCTCAATTATTTTGCTAAGCAAATTTCATTGGATGTTAAGAAATACTTTGCTGAACATATAAACTATTTTGTCTTATAGCATAACTAAATAATTACATATCCAATTTGGGACTTTTTGGTTTAGAGGTTTCATTTACTCTGTTTATGAAGCTACATGAATATTAAATTTAAAGGTATTTCTTGGTGATTTGTGGTAATGTGTCTTTGGGAAAATATTTTATAAATATTTTTTATAAAGACAAATATATGTGTATATTTAGAGGCCTGCGCATAGAAGATATTTTTAAGACAAATGGCTCCCAAATGAAATTAATTTTATCGATAAGTTAATTCATGATTTTGAATAGAATTGATTAATTTTGCTTACAGGACAGAGTTCTAAAAATCTGTCATTTTCCTTTATACATATACATTTTTTAAGAAGGAAAAAATACTTATTTTGCTGTTCTTGGGAGGAAAATGTAATCTAAATAAATCATATGAGCAATAAATTTGTTATTTGTAACTTATAACTCTTTTATGAGTTATATAATAAACAGAAATTTTCCTCTTACCTAGAATATGATGATTTGTATTAATATTTGCAGCATTACAATAAATATTATACTAGAGGATAATAAAATAATTTTGGAAGAAGATTTAACTCTTCTTCATTTCTATATTGTGCATAACATGTAATCAGTAGTAAACTGGTAAATATTTAATAACAATTTTTCAAAAAATACGTACATGCCAGTTTCTAAGATTAATCTACATTATTAACATTTTCTTCATCAAATGTAGGCAATCAACAAAACAATAAATCAAGCCCTGATTTGTACTGTTTGCTGATATTCTAGAGGTAAATGCTTACAGTGAAAATTACAATCAACTCTCTTGAGCCTATTAGAACTGACTGCAACACACTGTCTATAGTTCAAAGAGCATGACATTCACAGTGGTGGTTTTATATGTCCTAATTCATTTCTATCTTTGTACATAAGATTGGAGCTATCAGTTGATTTGCATTTTTTCTGTTTTCTCTTCTCATAAATTCAGCAACAAACTTTTCAGAGTTATAACTTTAAAATGTTATTAATTATAAGGCATTTATCAAACTTTGATTCAAAGTCAAGCATTGAACTAAATATTGGTAATTCAAAAATAAATAAAAATTAACCTCCCACTCAGGGAATTTCATTTTAATAGCAGTGACAATATCTCCTTACTAACTAATATTTGAGGAGGAAGACTAGCAGGGAGGCAAGAAAGAGAAATTTTTGCAAAGTTGCACTAAATTTATGTAATATAGAGCAGAAAACTTTAAACTGTGGTTGGCAAATTTTAAAAATATATTTATTTTGGTTACTATATTTTAATGTGATTTATTTCCTTCTCAATTGAGCCGATAAATCTTATTTAATGAATTTAAAAACATTATTATTGGACTTTGATATACTTCCAAACAGAACCCAAATAAAAATTAAGAATCCTTAATTCTTTTTCTGTCATTTCTGATTCTTTGAGATCCTATTAGGCTTTCTTGGCAAAAATCCTGGAATGGTTTGCCATTTTGTTCTCTAGCTTTTGAAACTGAAGTAAATGGTATAAAGTGACTTTGCCAGCAAGTAAATGTCTGAGGTCAGGTTTGAACAAATGAAAATGAGTCTTAATGACTTGAGGTCTAACACTCTCTTCACTGTGCCACCTAGTTGCCCAAGAAGTAGTTCATTTCTTTCAATGAATTTTAAAGTTCAACAAAGTATGTCTATGAAATATATATTTTCCTTCATCATCAACTTCTAATCAATAAAGATATTTATTACTATTATTTAATCCTTTTTCATTTTCTAAATTTATGTGTATTATTAAAAGTTATTCATGAAAGTATTGGGCAATTTTTTAAATCTTTAAAACATTTTTCATCTGTTTATATGCATCTATATATTTATTATACTTATATACATCTATGCATTTTATAGTCTCATAATTTTAAGGAAAATAAGAAATTATATTCAATGTATAAATGATTATACAGCTTTAGCACAGTTTTTGTTTTAAGATTATGATTTATTTCTACAAAAATATTTAATATCCTGTATATAATGAATGTTATGGATAGAACAAGAGGTAGCATAGTGTGCATACTAATGGTCTAGTTTCAAAATGAGGAAGACATGGACTTAATTACATCACATAATGACTATTTTACCCTGCATTTTATTTAACCCCAAAATGACTCTGAGGAATTTTCTAATATTATACACTGTAGAATATTATTAAAAGGCATTCATAAAAGGAATTTTATTCTCAGAAGTTATGTACAGAAACAGACTGGTGTAAACAGCAACAACCAAAAGTGTAAAATCTTTCCAAGCATCCCAGAATCATTTACAGTGTTTCATACATCATTTAGTTCAACCCATATGTGAAAAGGGTTGCCCTCTAAACATCTCTATCAAATGGCAATACAGGCTATCTTTGAAGATCTTAAGAAATGAACCATTCAGGTTCATGGAATTGAGTGAGGTTGAGGTGATCCCAGAGTCAAAGTAACTCACCAAATGTTACACAAGGTATTCATAGAAGAACTTTCAATGTTTGTTATAGTAAATCACACCAACTCATTTATTAGCAATACTTAGATCTCTCTGTCTCTGTCTGTCTCTGTCTCTGTCTCTCTATCTCTATGTGTGTGTGTGTGTTCCATACATTATGAAGCAATGTATTGCTAAATTGAGAGTTAGAAAATATGAATTGTATTCCCATCTCTACCACCTACTATATTCTTTCACAATCTTAGGCACGACATTTATATACTCTGTGGTGTAGTTTCTATAGTCATAAAATTAGGATGTCATTATTTACACCTTGCATCATGGTTATGTGGATCCAAATGAAATGGTTTATGTAAACACTATGAAAATATGAAACACTATTAATTAAATAGCAACTGTGAGATTTGAAGATCAAATCGATTTTTTTAAATTCTTTAAATAGTTAAATAAATATAACTTTGGGGTTGTATAGTCTTCAGGGAAAACATGATTTTCAGGATTCACATGGTTACATTATTTTACCTCTTCCAAAAATGGAGAGTACATTGATTTTTTCTGCAGATTTTAAAAATCTATTTTATCCTTTTTATCAGAGAATAATTCTCCATATGCAAAATGTGATTATGTTATATGATTTTGCTATGATGGAATCTTTAAATAATTTAATTTATTTTCCTAAGGCATTATTTCCTTTTACCATCTTATATTATTTTCCCTTAATCTTCTGTCATTTTGAAACATAGCAATAGAACATTCTACACTGTATTCTCCAGAGAACAGGATGACATTTATTTCTGTTTTTTCTCTTATCTGATTTTTTTTTATTTTGCAGTTTTGTTACTTTTACTGTCAATATAGTCAGCAGAATCTAAAATAAAATTTCCTCAAGTTAGAATGTACATCACCATTCCTTTTCAATCTATCTGCCTTAATTTTGTAACTTCTTGGAGGAAGGAGCTGTATTATTAAAAAATGTTGAAAAATCATTCCAAATTCTATTTTAATTAGTTACATATAAACACTCTATGAAGTAGAAGTAAAACAATTCCAAGTCAGTACTGTGGAAGAGTCCAATGTGTGAGGATGGTAAAATTAATCAATTCAATTCAACCAACATTTAAAAAGTCAGTAAGGTTCAAATTTAATTCTGGTCTTAGACACTTTCAAATTTTGTGACTCTGCAAGTCACTTAACTTCTGTTTATCTCAGGAATTTCCTCATCTTTAAAATGGAAACAATAGCACCTACATTGTAGGGAAGTTATAAATATCAAATGAAATAATATTTGCAAAGCACTTTGCAAATGCTAAAACATTATTTAAACACTAGAAGTCCTTCCTCCTACAAGTATTAGGAAGTAGGTACTATGGATACTATGTGCTATGAATTTCCTCCTCTCTTTGCTTTGAAGCCTAGGCTCTAAATTTCCTCCTTTGATTCTTTGGATTATAAAAGTAGAAAACCAGGAGGAAAGAAAAATTGGTTCTCTGATTCCCAAAACAAAAAAAAGAGCAAAATATAATGGCATGCATTTGTATAAAAAGAACAAGATAAGTTACTTTGAGACTTTAGACATCAAAGAGAAATTTTAGTAATGTTTATCACCATTCCCCTAACTCTATCTTCTCTGTCAAGTTTTTCCATACATATTGTATAGTTATAACACAGAAGTCTGTGGTCCATGTATATCTGGATTTCATAACTATCTCAACCTGAGGGATAATTATCTTTTTCTCCTTTACTTCTGCAGACTTAATACTAGGTAGTAATGCTGAGATGGGGTGTTCAGGGAGGACTAGCAGCTCTAGGGAGAGGGCTTGCCAATTTCCTTTCAGGACTACTTATCTCTCTATTATCCACCTATCACCCCACTCTCACCTGTGACTCTATGAAACTATAGAATGCCCAGTGGTCACCTTGCTACCACATCTTGGCAGATGGGCTAAATCAAGTTGATGGTAACTGAGAATTAAAACCATTGATGAATTAGGAGAATGTCATTCCAAAGTATTTGAAGACTTCCCACAGAAGAAAGGGTGGATGAGAATACTTAGCTCCAGTGACTATGAAGAAAGCTGAATCAGACACTGTGGAGCACTAAGAACTTGGTTAGGCATTGAAGACACAAAGGTCATCCACTGCATCCCAGACTATCACCAGTCATCTTGACTTGCCTTGCCAGTGAACTTCAATGACTCTGGAAAAGAGAGTGAGACTGAAGATTGTAACTCTGCCTCAATCCAATGTTATTGATCCCTTTTTGAAAGCAAAGACAACAACAAGAATAATATTGGGATTGATTGGGTGTGCAGTGAGGGACCAGCTTTGGGAGAAAGAGAAATGAAGAAAATTTGTAAATGAAGATATTATCATCTCTAAAACTTAGCCTATTTCTGCTCCTTCTTAGTATACTAAAGGAGGAGAAATGTATAAAATCAGTTGGAAGAAAATCACCTTCAGGCTCTGTTTCTCCTCTCTATTCCTTACCAACAATCAGAAGAGAAGAGGAAGGAGAAAAATAAAGAAAAGGAAAACTATATTTTGCTGCTACCCCCACTACCCTCTTTAATTCATACCATTTTCTTCACTCCTATGATCTCTAATCACCCTTCCTACTCTGCTTTTCCATTACATGCCCTGACTTGTTCTACTGTCTTCTTATCATTGAAATTTTTAATTCACAAGGACCTCAGATTTTAAGTTAGAAAGATCCTCTGAAGTCATCTAATCCAACTCCGCGATCTTTCAACCTGGGATAAATGAAAGGAGAAATGACATGGTCATAGTTACACAGTTAGTAAATCACAGAGTCAGGATGTGAGCCCTGGTTCCATGTTAGCATTATAACATGCTGCATTGCCAAATGCTCCTCCTTAGGACATAGAAAACACACCCCATTAACTTGGAAGGATTGATGGATGGGTATTTATTGTCTGGGAGGGATGTGCTTTATATATCTATATCTTATTATAAAATCAGAAAGTAAGAGAGTTTCTATTTTTGTTGCCATGACTATGATATGAAGTAACTGTAGTCCTTGAATGACTATGTGAAATTTTCAACATATTTTTCCCCTTGAAATATTGTTACAAATCTTGGTTAGTTTTGACATGCTTTCCTAATCTAGATTCTTGAATTCATTCTGCAAAAATAATATCAAGTGAAATGATTTTATAATGAGGTAATTAATTCCATAGGAACAATGTTATATGTGGGTACTTCCTATTGTAGTGATAACACAGCTAGAGTGTTCCATTGATTTATAGTGTTGTAAACTTATATTAAGGATATTTTTGCTAAACAATGTTATTCAGAACAATATTACCACATTGCCTATTTATGGAAGTGTAATTAAAAGGACTTGGGGAATGCGCTATCAATAAAACAGTATCTTTGAGACAGTTAAAATTCAACACAAATGAATTTCAAATAAATTCAATTATTTAATGAATTGACAAATTCTTAAAACACTGAAGAATTACTCTTGAGTAATTCTGTTTGATGTATTTTTTAGGTATGATGCTAGATCTTTGAAAGTTATGTCAATGCCGCAGCTAAGTGGCACAGTGGATAGAGCACCAGTCCTCAAGTCAGAAGGACCTGAGTTCAAATCTAGACACTTAATAATTGCCAAGCTGTGTGAACATGAGCAAGTCACTCAATCCTGTTGCCTTAAATAAATAATTAAAAAATAGTTATGTCAGTAAAACATAAATCCTGGTAGGACCTTACTTTCTAATTTGGGAAGACAACACATAAAAATGAACTGAAAAGAAGGAAAAGCAAGATACTTTTGTTTAGATTAGCTGAAAAAGTCAGGTCAGTCATATGCCAAACTGGTCAGAAGTGAGCATGACTGGCAGGGGAATTTCCTTAAATGGGATTCCCCTTAGGAACACATAGGAGACAGATACTGCAGCAAGTATGGAGTTATCTCCATCATAAGAAGACTTCTGGGACTGATTTGGAAAAGTTCAGAGTCAGGAACTGAGCTGGTTTAGAGAAATACTGTGTTTAGTTGGAATATAGAATTTTGAAGGGGATAAATAGGAAATAATATATATATATATATATATATATATATATATATATATATATATATATATTTATATTTTAAATTTAGATTTCTAGAACCAGGGCTTATGAACTTCATGAAATGGAGAACCAATGAAGATTTCAAGGAAGAAAGTGATATGGACAGATGATGACTTGGAAAAAGTATTTTGATTGTTGCTTGAAGAATTTATTATACTCTATCTATATTGATTCTTATTATAAAGTTGGAAAGTAAAGAAATGGCAACTAATTATAAGAAATCATAGATTCTTCTCAGAGAGGAATAAAGAAATTAGTACAGTGGTTTTAAACTATACACAAAGGCAAAAAATATAATTTCTTGGGACATAGTTATGACTTAGGATGTAGTTAAAGAATATCTGTTCTAATCCTTTAATTTAGTCCTCCTACTTCTGAAATTTGATCATTATTCTAATAAATTTTCCACAGAATTTCCAAATTTTCTCAACTCCAAGGACTTCTTTCTCCATCCCAATTTAGACTTCATTCTCTTGGGGATTAATCATGCTCTCAGTCTTTAAAATTCCACTCTCCTCTTAGTTCTGCTCTTTATCTTTATTGTAGATAACGAATGCCATAATACTCCAACAATGATAGGGTATTTCCTTCCATTAAACTCCATGCCCAATCAAATTGCAGCACTCTTTATCTGCAAAGCATATATATACTGAACTCTTTTACCTCTCTATTTTGCTCAAGCTTTTCCTATATCAAGAACTCAGTTCCCTCCCACTTTCATATTCTGAACTATGACTTCTCTTTTAAAGCTAATTTCAATCGCCAATTCTTTCAGGAAGCCTTTCTTGATTTGCTCAGCCATGCCCCAGTACCTCCCCCATCAGGCCTCATAGGTCTTAAGACAACGTTCTATTTCAGGTAACCATATACTCTGTTTAATATATTTACCTGTTTTAATGTCTAATTCCATATTAGACTGTGAGTGCCTTAGGAACAGGGAATAAATATTATATGTACATAGAAATGCACATAGAAATATACACATGCATATATACATAATACACATGGGTGTTTACTTATACATATCCATAGGTATATAATATATATATTATATATATATATGTCTTATTAAAAACTGCATTTCCTAGGATACTATCATAATATACCATATGTTTTCAATTGGTGTAAAACAGAAATACTTTATGTTCTTGTATAAATAATTTAAATGGCATACCATATAGATCAGAATAACATTATACTTTGAAACCGAATGTTCATCGGATTGTCTATTTTTTTAGTACATACCCTGAAAATTAAGTCAAAGTCTTTATTATTATTTTTTCTTTACAAAAATAATGTACTTTAAGACATTAGTACTATGAAGTTCTAATAAAAATTAAATAGGGTTGCATTATTCAAAATCACAATGAAGCACATAATTGGGGCTCTGTGTGAATTACATTTCAACTTAATTAACTTTCATACTATTTTTAATTCCTTTTAGAGAAAAATACTGCATATAAAACATTGATATCTATGAATATTAATCCCCTGGAACTGGAATTCCTCTATTAATAGTGGAAGTGAATATAAGTTAAGCTAGGGACCCTCTTAAGTGGATTTTATCTTCTTGATTCAAAAATTTGAAGAGAAAATGAGTTTGAAATAACTCATCTACACAACTTCAGTGTGGGCAAGGACAAAAATTGGCACTGTCCTGAATATCTGTCTTGGTGATTGTATCAGTGACTTCCAATTAGAAATTAATTGGAAGCAGTAATTTTCTTATATGGAAATAATAGTATATGAATATATTTAAACAAATATACCTAGTTTCTTCAATCCCATGGGAAATGTTTATTTTATAAGTTCAAAAAAAGTGACAAATAAAAGGTGAGTCTCCAAAAATCCCATCCATCTGGACTTCTGGGGCAGAGCCAAGATAGTGGAACAAAACTGGGAAATTCCTGGAACTTTTCCCAAAATAACTTTTTTTTTAGATTTTTCAAGGCAATGGGGTTAAGTGGCTTGCCCAAGGCCACACGGCTCTAATCATCAAGTGTCTGAGATCAAGACTCCAAGGCTGGTGCTCTATTCACTGCACCACCTAGCCGCCCCACCAAAATAACTTTCAATGAAGCCTCTAAACCAATCTTAAAGAAACAAGAACCCATAAAAAAAAAAAAAAACAGTGAGACAACTTTTCAGTGAGATATCTTGGAGGAACTTCAGGAAAAGGTCTGATGCATGGGTAAAAGAGGAGTATAGCCCAGTGTAGGTGGGAGAGCTGGGAAGCCAGAGAGTGATTTTTAACCATAGTGCAGCTAAAGTTCCAGTCTAGCTCCACCAGCAGTGAGGGTTTCAAACCCAGCTCAGAGAGCACGGTTTCAAACCTGGGAAGCAGATGCCAGGTTGAGCTACTTTAGCAGAGGGAGCAAAGTGAATGCTGGAAGAGGCCAGAGTGGAAAGCCAGGGACCAGAACCCTGGCCCCCAGGAAAAAAATAAGACTAACTTGAGACAATACACTCTATACCACAAGAACAGAGCTCAATAGGCAAAATAAAAAAAATGAAAAGTGCTTATCAGTGACATCCTTATTCTGATAGGGATGATAAAAAAATGCAATCACAGAGGAAAAAAGCAGTGACAAAATTAATGCATATGAAGCCTCTAAGGTGTTGATGAACTGATATCAATTCCAAAAGATCCCTTAGAAGAGCTTAAAAAGATTTTTAAAAGTATAAAAGAGAGAAAGAAGAAAAATGGAGAAAAAATGACAGCCATGCAGGAGAATTATGGCAGAGATCTAAAAGGTGAGGGATTCATTGATCATCCAAAAATTGACTGAAATTTTCCATAATTTCACCCAGAATTGTACACAGTAAGAACAACATTGTGAGGTGATCAACTATGTTTGATGCACTCCTCTCATCAGTTCAGTGATCAAGGATAATCCTGGAAGACCTCCACATCTGGAGAAGAAACTATAGATTCTGAAGACAAAGCAGAGCATACTGTGTTCAAATTTTAAAACTTCTTTTATGTTTTTTCTTTCCTTCTCAGGGTTATTTTCCCCTTAGTTCTAAATCTTCCTTTACAGTATGACTAATATGTAAATATGTTAAAAATGATTATACATGTACAACCTGTATAAAGTTATTTGCTGCCATGGGGAGGGAAGAGGAGAGGGAAGGTGGTGGGAAAACGTGTAACTCAAAAGCTTACAAAAGGATGAATTCTGACAACTATTTTTGTGTGTAATTGGGAAATAAATGAATAAAAAATAAATAAAAGGGGAAAAAAGAAACCCTATCCAGGAAACAAGTCACCTTTAAAATTTACACACTAAATTTGAAGTTATTTGGATAAAGATAAGGCAGAGTAGGGATATAAAGTGTTTGGGAGAAAATATGAATAAGAACTTTAAAATTTCACAGTGGTTTGTCCCTCATATAGTAGTTTCCTAAAATTACCCGTGCACTTTTGCACTCTTCTGCTTCTTTGTCAAAGAAATAATACCACTGCCAATTTCAGGAGGGTATTTTTAGTCTTAGTAAGAAGTGACTCCTGCAGTTTAAAAAATAGAAAAAAATCTTGATTTTGCTGCCCATATATCATGCTGTGTAGGTCTCAAAGGTCCATGATAATGTTAAAAAAAATTCATTCCTTTTATCCCTTTGCCATTTCTTCAGCTCATCATTTTTCTACCTAAGACCATTTAAGAGTTGACATCAATCCTGTTGGCAGGACTATTCTGATATCTCCCTAACAAACTTTATTCTTGACTTTAAGTTATTTTTATCATTCCTTTCCTGTCCATACAATGATTCCCTTTGATGCATTACTCCCTGTGTCTTTTTTTCAACCTTAACTAGCTTCAGATTTTTTTTAGTTATCACAGATAGTCTCAGATTTTTCCCTCATTTTTTTTACTTGTGATATTTCTAAAGCCAACTCATTTTGAACCCTTTAAGCTGTTGTACTATTACAGTCATTATTAGTTATATGAAAATCTTAAGGGAATAAAACTTGCAATTTTTCAGTTTTGGAAAACTCCTAAAACGTTTGCTATAAAAAATTGAACAGTCAGTTAACTGTATTTCTTTTATTTAAATTCTAAGACTATGTCAAGTTAACTTTACTCATTAGTAATAAGGTTCAGATGTAGCTGAAATTCCAAGTGAAGAAGAGGTTTTGAAAGCCATTAGGCTCCTTTTAAGTGGCAAAGCACCTGATACTGATTCTATTCCAGCAGAGATCTACATGGTGAGGGGTTCATTGATCATCCAAAAATTGACTGAAATTTTCCAGGTTATATGGCAGGAAGAGGTATTCACTAAGAATTCAGGGATGCCTCCATTGTCCATCTCTAAAGGTAAAGGGAATAGATTGTCCTGTGACAATCACTGGAGTATTTCTCTTTTAGTCATTCTTGGTAAGATTGTTGCCAGAGTCCTTCTCAATAGGCTTATCCTTCACCTGAAAGATGGTCACCTCCCTGAGAGCCAGTGTGGCTTCAGAGAGGGTCAAGGAACAGTTGATATGGTATTTGCTGCCTGACAACTCCCGGCAAAATGCCAGGAACAGAACAGAGATCTGTATGCAACATTTGTAGATCTGATCAAGATCTTTGATACCATCAGTCACAGAGTTTATGGAAAATTATGTCAAAATTTGGTTGCCCAGAGAAGTTCATCAGTATTATGGTCAATTTTATAATGGTGTGCATGCCTGGGTCCTGTATAATGGATGATGCTCTTGAGATTTGGATGTGTCCTTGCTCCATACTTTTTTTTAGGTTTTTTGCAAGGCAACAGGGTTAAGTGGCTTGCCCAAGGCCACACAGCTAGGTAATTATTAAGTGTCTGAGACTGGATTTGAACCCAGGTACTCCTGACTCCAGGGCCGATGCTTTATCCACTATGCCACCTAACTGCCCCGCTCCATACTTTTAACATGATGTTTTCAACCATGTTATCAAAGGCCTTCACTAAGGATGAAAATCGCCTCAAAGTCAGCTACTGCACTGATGACAAATTTTTCAACTTGAAAAGGCTAGAAAAAAACACGAAAGTGGAGGGAGTGTTGGTGCATCAATCTGATGTCTGTGAGTGATTGTACACTCAATGCAGTCTCTAACGCTGAGATGCCACAAAGTATGGATCAGTTCTCTGCTGCTTGTGCTAATTTTGGTCTAACAATTAAAACCAACAAAACACAGGTGCTCTATCAGCCAGCATCACATCATCCATATCTGGACCCATCGATTACAGAAAATGGAGTTTTGAGTACTGTGGACAAGTTCACTTACCAGTTTTCTTTGATAACAAGTTGACATTCATGTTGTCAGAGCTAGCTCAGTATTTAGGAAACTCTGAAAGAAAGTTTGGGAGGGAAAAGGTATTAGACTGACTACTAAATTGAAGGTGTACAGAGCCATTGTACTGACTTCATTGCTATCTGCCTGTGAAACTTGGACAGTCTACTAGTTCCATGTCAGGAAAATGAACCACTTCCATTTAAATTGTCTTAGGAAGATTCTGAGGATACTAGACATTGAGGTCTCTTCTGGAGCTAAATTGCCTAGCATTTTTTGCCTAGCAGTATTACAAAGAGTACAAGTACAGTGGTCTAGACATGTCAGAATGCCAGACATATACTTGACAAAAAAAAAAAAAAACAACTATTCTATGGAGAACTCACACAGGGCAAGTGCTTACATGGGGGTCAGAAGAAGTGATACTGAGACACCGTGAAGGTCTCACTGAAAAACTTTAGAATTGATTGTACAGCATGAGGGACACTGGCACAAGACCTCCCAGCATGGTGTGCCCTCAGCAGTGAGGGTGCCGCACTCTATGAGGAAGGCAGAACTGAAGCAGCTCATAGAAAACGTGACATCCATAAGTTTAGAGTACCCATCCCAGGCGTTTAGGGGGATAATTTGTGCCCAGCCTGTGGTAGATTATTCCATATTGTTTCGATTAGCCAGAGTAGGACACACTGTAATTTGTCTCAAGCATAGTGATGTCATTTTGGTCTTCTTTGATTAAAGGACAAGAACCATACCATATATATAAAGTACTTTGCAAACCTCCAAATGCAATAAATGTGAGTTGTTGTTGCTGCTTTTAGTGATAGTAGTAATGTTTTTAATCCTAATTAACCAATGGTTGTGAAAAGTTGTTCTTTACTAGTAGCAATATGTCAAATAGATCTCAAGCTATGACTCAAGGTAAAAAACCAAAAACTTTCTTATGGCTAAAAAAGAAAAATCTATCATTTTTGTATGGTTGACCTGGAACTTTCTGGTCCAGCCTTAAATCGGAGGAAATTGCCTAGAATTCTTCCTTGTAAATGCTAAGGGGAAAGAGTAGGGGGTTGTGGCCAATGGTTGCACTAAAATGAATTCCCTGAAATCCAAGTGATGATTGAGAGATCATCAAAAAGATTGTAAAAGAACAACATTTCCAAGAAAATATTTATTAATTAACTTACTTTAAAAGAATATGATAAAATAATAAAAAATCAAATTTGAAGACTATCCTAAAAGGTTTATTTTTATGAGGAGATTCTATCACTATCTATGAAAGCATCAAGAAATCATATAAAAATACATAGCATATTCTCATAAACCACAAATGAGGTTTGAGGAGGCAGACTGAGATTGTGAATGAAGAATGATCATTTTATTGCCCTAGGTGGCATTGTGAAGAAACATTGGAGAACTCTTTTTTAGTTCTAAGACTTTATTTCAATGATGATTGGATAGCTAAATATGCACTTTGAAATATAACTTTATTTCACAAATCTGTTATTTTTCATATTCCAGACAAACCTTGTGAAACTTCTTTTGATGTATCAGGCTAACCCAAATCTTCTTAACTGCAATGAAGAAAAACCTTCAGGTGGGTTCATAATCATCTTCTGATCATTCAATTGAGAATGTCTCCTTCCCCTTTATTTTGGAGGAGGAATTGTTATTGTTTTGCTTATGTTTCTATTTTTTGAGACTGGAAAAGTGATATTATTGGTAGAGAAATTTCTAGTGAAAAAATCCTTTCTACCAATGGAGATCAGCACCTATCCTGCAACTACTAGTTTCTATCAGCATTAAGATTAAATGGCTTGTCCAACTATATTTACTTGTCCAATCATAACCAATATGTCCCGTAAAAAAGAGTTTGAATCTAAGTTTTCATTACTTGAAGACAGATGCAATATACATTATGCCAATAGTTCCCACAATTTTTGGTCTCATAACTCCTTTATACTTTTGAAAATAATTAAGGGACAAGCAAAGAGCTTTGTTTATGTGGGTTATAACTATATTTCCTCCAACATAAATTGAAATATTATTGTTTTATGAAAATAGTTTTGTTCTTCTGGATTCTATGAGAGAATACTGGATACACTGAGATCCCTAAAACCACATTTTGAGAATCTCTACACATTATACTAGCCTGTTGTTATGACTGTTCTAGATATGTGAGGAAATGAGCATTTATATACAACCTACTATATATGGTGTTATGCTAAGTGCTTTACAAATATCATTTCATTTCAACTTCCCAATAACTCGTGAGGAAAATGCTATTATTTTCATTTTGCAATTGAGGAAACTGAGGCAAACAGATTAAGAGACTTGCCCAGAATCAAATAGCTAGTATGGGTCTGAGGCCAAATTGAACTGAAATATTCCAGGACTAGCACTCTATCCATCATGTTACAAGCTTCCTCTAAATAAAATTATATCCACATAAATACCATCAAAACTATTTTGAACACAATTCATAAGCTAAAGTTCACTGTTTCATTTTAAAGATTTATGTAACTAATAAGGCATCAAGGACAATTATATTTATAGGCCCTGGTTATACATCATTAAAATTTGCCTCCTGCTTTATGCCAATGCAACATTATTTTGCAGTGTCACTATCCCTGAAATGTTTCATTGACTATTATGAAATGGATTTTTTTTAATTATTGCTTAATTTACTTTAAATTAGTAGAAATTTTTGCTACATTTTTGTTAACTAGTTCTGCTCTGGGATTTAGAAGGAGAGATAAATCTAACTTTAAAAATTATTTCAAATACTTTATGATATAGTAAACTGCGAGATTATTTTGATTTATCTCCTTTTTTTAAGTGTGGCAACTTTCCCATTATTCTCTTGCCACTATATTCAAAATTTTATTTCAATAGTCAATGAAGAGATGCCTCATTAAATTTTTATTTAAATAATTTTGACACTAAAGTAGGGATAGTTATAGATTATTTATTAGTCTAATCTTCAAAAGTTGAGATAAAAATGCTAATTATATTTAAAATTAAATTATATATCCAAGATAGTTATTAGATTGGCATGAAAATCTCATAGAGAGTGAGGGAAGAGAATAATTTATCAAGTCTTCTATATACTCCTTCTGTACTTCCATGAAGCTCTAATCTAAGACTTAAAAGTTTAATATGCCTGAGGCAGCTTTATTTCCTTTACTTCTGGAACTTTAACCTTTTGATGGTCTGTTTGCTTCTCCCTTATTTGTAATTTAGCTGGGATGAAGTTTTAACTTTCTAACCTAATTCAATTCTTAACTGTGTCTATTGCATCCCCACTGAACTAAAACTAATTAGTCATAGCTTCTAACTCTGTGATAATTGCATATGCACTAAAAGTTAATTAATTACTATGAAAATCCATCCTCTGGCATAAACAACAAAACCTTCACATTAGCCCTTAAAGTCTGACTAAATTGGTACAATTTGAATATACATATATAATTTAAAAATATATTACTAAATTAGGACCCTATGAGAATAGCAATAAATACCATTACATATGTGAGGCTCTCATTAAACCCAGAAAATCTTGCTTTATTCTTCCTAAAGTTAGTAGCTAGCAAGGGAAGTGTTTCCTTAATAGTGTGCTTAACAGTGTCATGGAGGATTTCAAATAAAAGAAACAATTCGAAACTTGCCATAGTTCTACAGGCTTGCAGATTATATAGCATTTGATTCACTGAGCTGTTGGTGACTTAGTTGCTGAGATCCACAGTCAGTCAAAAGAAACTGGTTTGGATTTCAACAAAGGAAAAAAACATCATGGATGAAGTGACCAGGTCACCAAGATTAAGGCATAGAAATCATCCACCCATTGAATTAACTCATCATTACATATATCACAGTTCATTGCCAATGAAAATAAGCTAATATTTAGAATTGAATGTAAGGCAGAGCATGCTCTGAATTATGTATTGGAATGTCTCAATGTGCTGTCATTCATCTCAATCTACTTCCTGCCTAAACCACACCTTGGGAAAACCTGTATTTTTCCAGTGATGCTATATAATTTTAAAAAATGAGGGAATTCCACACTCTTTATGAATCTATAGTATCATCGGTGTAGGCATAGTGTGGGTCCAAGGATATATGTTGAAAATGATCTATACCTGTTTCTGAAGATCTATAGCTCTTATCGCATGCCTTCTCAAAAATCCATCACAGGGGTATAAAAGAAAGGGTTACCCAGACTTTTAAGTTGGTCAGTTCAAATCTGTCCTACAATGACACATTCACTCTCTTAAGTATTTAAATGAAAATTTATTGATTAATATAACTCAAGAATAATATGTTTATAACCCAAAAGATATATAATCACATATGTGCATGTATGAAAGAAAACATCAGTATAGGTAAAAGAAAGGAAAGGTAAGAGATAAAAGAAAAGTTACCCAACCAAGGAGGCTCCAATGACTGAAAATATGACTGACTGGGGAAGTCAAATCACAACACAGACTCCAGGGTTTTGATTGTGAAAGTCCCTTCAGCAGAGTATCCTCTCCAAAGAGGGTGATTTCCAAAGCCACTGACCCAAGTAAGACCTTTATAGAGGTCACACAAAAGTAGCACGGGGTTTATAAGACTGAACTCAATGATTAGGGGAGTTTTAGCTAAAACTCCCTCAAATCCTAAGTACAATCACTTTCTCCAAGTGTCTTGAAGTAAATACCCAGTGATGGATCAAGTCCACAGGTGTGGACCTATTTGTTAGGAATGTTCCCCAGTACTCCCAGCCCTGGAACATACTTTGATAAATCATGGTTTTCTGTATTGGATTGTGTATTGGATCAGTATATTCAGGAAGTTCATTCTTCCTGAACCTTGACAACAGGAAGATCTGAATTTAACCCTTCACCCTTCAAGGGGCTTCCTTCTATACATCATGTGAGAACATATATTTAAACATATTCACAGGGAGCTAACAAGTTGAGAAAGAATAGAATGGGGGGAGAGAGAGAGAGAGAGAGAGAGAGAGAGAGAGAGAGAGAGAGAGAGAGAGAGATCTATTGAGGCAAAACCTCCAGAGAAAACAGAAGAGGTTAGGATCAAGGATACAAATGGTGAAATTATTGTGGCAAATAGAAGCAAAATACTCTCTGAGAATGGAACCAAAGATGGGTAGGAAGGTAGACAAGTATTGAGATAAAGAATAAAAGAGTGGTAGAACCAAGATATTCAGGAACTCACCTAAGCTCTCCCCCAAAACACTCCAAATACTTTGAAAGAATGACTCTAAACAAATTCTAGAATGGAAGAACCCACAAAAGACTGAGTGAAACAATTTTCCAGCCCAAGATAACATGGAGGATTGGTGGGAAGGGTCTGTTGTACCACGGCTATAAAGGACCCACAGTCCAGACCAAACTGGAGCCAGCAGGTCCTCACAATACAGTAATAGCCCAAGGGATGACTGGGTTAGTGGTGGTTTTCAGAACTCTCAGTCCAAGGATTGCCAGGGAAAACTTGGAAGGTTAGCAGGAAAAATCTGACACACTTTGGTGAAGGTAGAGCACAGTTCAGCACAGACCTCAGCAGGACATATCCAACCCCATCAGAGCAAGAACGGATCTTGGAGCTACTGAATTAGCAGCAGCAGCAGTTTCTGCTGCTTCCAGAGCTCTCAGATCACAAATGGTAAAGGAATCAGATTACAGGAGTCTACTTGCTTTCCCTGAGGCAGGACTCTGCTGCTTTGTCCAAACTCAGATCTGGGCTAAAGTCTGGAGCTCTAGTCCTAGGAAGAGAAGTAGAAGCACAACAGAGCTTGCTGCCATAGCACAGCAGGGACTCTCCTCACAGTTCCAAGGCAGAAAGAAGTATATGTGGCTATGCATAAGCTAAGAGAGTAGTCATAACCTCTTATAAGATCTTGGACAAATTGAAAACTTGCAGGTTCCTAAAAGTATCTCTGAAAATAGCTGCAAAAATTCTCAAAAGCTTGGGTCATGTGTGTCCTCTACAATGGATGCAGATACCCATCTTAACAAAGAGTTAAAATCAAATCATGGGCTGGGGAAATGAGCAAACAACAGAAGAAAAATCCCAACAATAGACAGTTATTGGGGTCATCTGGAAGATCAAAATATACACTCAGAAGAAGATAGCAAAGTCAAAGCTTCTACATCCAAAGTTTCAAAGAAAAATATGAATTGGTCTCAGGCCATAGAAGAGTTCCAAAAGGATTTTGGAAACCAAATAGGAGAAGTATAGACAAAATTGGAAAGAGAAATGAGAGTGATATGGGAAAATCTTGAAAATCAAGTCAGCAGCTTGATGAAGAAATAAAAAAAAAACTGAAGGAAATAACATCTTAAAAACCCGACTGGGCCAAATGGAAAAAGAGGTCCAAAAAACCAATAAGGAGAAGAACAACTTACAAAGAAGAATTGGCCAAATGGAAAAGGAGATACAAAAGCTCACTGAAGAAAATAATTCTTTAAAAACTATAGAATGGAACAAAGGGAAGCTGGCAACTGTAAGAAATCAAGAAACAATAAAACAAAACCAAAGGAATGAAAAACTAGAAGAAAATGTGAAATATCTCATTAGTAAAGCAATTTATCTGGAAAAAAGATCCAAGAGAGGTCATTTTTAAAATTATGGGTTTACCTGAAAGTCTTGTCTCAGAAAAGGATCTAAACACCAGCCTTTAAGAAAAGAAAAACTGCCCTGTAGAAACAGAGGATAAAATAGAAATTGAAAGAATCTACTAATTACCTCCTGAAATAGATAGAAAAATAAAAACTGTCAGGAATATTATAGCCAAGTTTCAGAGCTCTCAAGTCAAGGAGAAAATATTGTAAGCAGCCAGAAAGAAACAATTCAAATATCATGGATACAGCATCAAATAATGCAAGATTTAGCAGTTTCTACATGAAAGGATCTACATGAAAGGAACTTGGAATATGTTATTCTGTTAGGTAAAAGAGCTTGGATTACAACAATGAATCAACTACCCAGCAAAACTGAACATATTCTTTCAGGAGAAAAAGATGAGCATCCAATGAAACAGGGTATTTTCAACCTTTCCTGATAAAATGACCAGAGCTGAACAGAAAATTTGATCTTCAAGCAAATACAGGACTCAAGTGAATCATAAAAAAGTTAAACAGGAAAGGCAAATCATAAGGGAATTAATGATGTTGAATTGCTTATATTCCTGCATGGGAAGAGGAAGTTAGAAATTAAAAGCCCTATATAGACAAGGCGCATATAGAAATTGAATTTGAAGGGATAATTTATTGAAAATATGGAGTTAATGGGTGAGAGAAGAATGTGCTGGGAAAAAGAGAAAGAAAGAAATAGAATGGGGTAATTTATTTCGCATAAAAGAGGCAAAAGGAAAAGATTTTGCTGTGGAGTGGAAGAGAGGGAGAGTGAGTGAGCCTTACTCTCTTTGGAATTGATTCACAGAGGGAAAAACATACACATTCAATTGGGTATAGAAATACCCAATTTTTTTTTCCTTTTTTTTTCCTCCAGTCATATCTTGAACTTAGAGGAAAGTAGGAGAGGAGGGGATGGGACAAAAAGCTGGGGTGTAGTTGAAAAAAGGAAGGGAAGATAGTGAGAGGGCATAGTCAGGTACAAAATACTTTTGAGTAGGGACAGGGTGAAAGAAGAGAGAGAATAGAATAAATGGGCATGGGTAAATATGATGGAGAGAAATATAGTTAGCAATAATAACTGTGAGGAAAATATTGAAACAAATTTCTCTGATAAAGACCTCATTTCACAAATATAGAGAATTGGGTCAAATCTATAAAAAATAAGAACAATTCTACAATTGATAAAGATCAAAAGATATGAATAGTTTTCAAATGAGGTTATCAGTGTTAACTAAGTCATTTTTTAAAATATTCTAATTCACTAGGAGAAATACAGGTTGGAACAATTCTGAGGTGCAACCTTATACCTATAGGATTCACTAAAAAGAAAAGAAAATGATAAATATTGGAAGGGATTTAGGGAAAATGAAATATTAATGCACTGTTGGAGTTGTGAAATCATTCAGCAATTTTGTAGAACAATTTAGAACTAGGCCGAAAGCGCTATAAAACTATCCTCTAGCCTTTGGTCAAGCAGTGCCACTATGATGAAAAGCAGGAAGGAAAATATGTATAAGGATATTTATAGGAATTCTTTTCTGTTGCCAAGGAACTGGAGACTGAGGGAATTCCCATCAGTTGGGGAATAGCTAAAAAATTTGGTATGTGATTAAGATGAAATCATTTTCTGTTAAAAGAATTGATGAACAAGATGCTCAGTAAAAACTGTAAATGAACAGATGCAAAGGAAAATGTACTATATACAAATGTTCAACATTGTTCTAGGTTGATCAGCTGTGAATAACTTAGTTTTTCTCAGCAATGATGTGACCCAAGAGAACTCTGAAGGAGTTTATCTCCGAAGGAGGTAAAGAATATTGTCCATTCAGACGACAGAATTGATGTTGTCTGAATATAAATTGAAGCATAAATTTTAAAATTTGTTTTTCTTGAGGTTTATCTTTGGGGGGGGTTATGTTTACTTTTACAACATGAATATTGTGGTAATGTTTTTCATGACTACATGTTATTAACCTATATCAAATAACATGCTTTCTCAATGAGTGAAATTGGGATGGGAGGAAAGAAGAGAATTTGTAACCCAAGGTATTAAAAGTGAATGTTGAAACTTGTTTTTGCATGTAACTTGGTGAAAAATAAAATAAAATGAAATGAAATGCAAAAAAAAGAATAGAAGAAAATGATGGGGATGGGAATAGAACAATCAATAAGAAAAATTCTGAATGGGTCTACTGCAATTTTATTCTAACTGCAAATTAAAAAGCTTCAAGGCAATCCAATTCATTTTTGAATTTATTAGTTCCAATCTTTTTCCTATCTTTTCAATGCCCTACCTCTATTTTCATCCTTGATTCCAGTATTACAGAATACATTCCTCCTATTTATCACAAAAACTTTGTCACTTGTGCCCTTGATTGTATCCTCTTTTGTCTCCTCGGGAGTATTTTCCTCTGTAAATTCTCTATATATACCTCTGTCTGTCTCTGGCTCTCTATCTGTCTCTATCTACCTTCTCCTTGTCTATCTCTGTCTCTGTCTACCCCGCCCTTTTACTTCTAACTCCTTACCAGTTCATATTCTCCCTTTGAACTTATTCTTGTTGTTTAGTTATTTTAGCTATGTCCAAATCTTTTTGACTTCATATGAAGTTTTCTTGGCAAAGATACTGTAGTGGTCTACTATTTCCTTCTCCAACTCATTTTACAAATAAGGAACTGAAGCACACAGGGTTAGGTGAGTTGCCAAAGGTCACACAGCTGACCTTGTTTTGTGTTGGAGGCTAGATTTGAACTTAGAAAGTAGAGTCTTCCTTATCCAGGGCCAGCACTCTATTCATTCTGCCACTTATCCATCCATGAAGTTGTTCAGGGATCCCCTATTTTTCTTTACTATGCAGTCCCTTAAGCCTATCATCTTACTATTCACAATTAAACTTTTAGGAAAAATACTTGTTTCCATTTTTCCATAGTGCACATTCCTTCCTTTTTGGTGTCTAAACATACAGATATTAAAACCACTCTGTTAAAGGTCACCTATTGCCTTTTTTCCCCCTCTATACTATATTATTGGTGATTCCATCAACTCCCATGAATTTATTTATCAATTTTATGCATTTGGTTCTCAGGTCTATTTATTTAGCCCTAACATCTTTTTTTTTTCCTCCAGTCATATCTTGAACAGTTCTATTGCTGTTTTTGTTGAATCATTTTTTTAGTCATGTCCAACTCTTCATGACCCCCTTTTATGGTTTTCTTGGCATAGATACTGGAACAGTTTTTCATTTCCTTCTTTAAATCATTTTGCAGATGATGAAACTGAGGTAGTTAGATGACTTGTGTGGAACCACATAGCTAGAAAGTATCTGGTTATCTCCAAGTCCATCACTCTATCCACTGAGCTCTATTACTGGAATGTATCAAAGACACCATAAATTCAGCATATATCAAACTTAATAGTTATTTCTATCTCCAAACCTTCCTCTCTTACTAACTTTCCTATTGTTGTAAAGGATACCATTATCCTACCAGTCACCCAGGTTCACAACTTGGTATTATTCTCCATTCTTGTCCATTATTAATCTGTTGATTCTATCTCCACAACTTCATGCCCTATTCTCTCTCTTCTGTCATTGCCACATCCTGTTGAATTCACACTTTGACTAGCTCAATAGACTTCTTATTGATTTCTCTGCCTGAATTATCTCTACACTATAGTCAATCTTTCACTTAGCTATCATAATGTTCTTAAATTTCATTGATAATGTTATCTCCCAACTTGGGAAACTCCACTTACAGTAGCAGCAGCAGCAGCAGCAGCAGCAGCAGCAGTAGTAGTAGTAGTAGTAGTAGTAGTAGTAGTAGTAGTAGTAGTAATAGTAGTAGTAGTAAGAGTTAACATTTATATAGTAATTATTCTGTGCCAAGACTGTACTAAGTACTCTACAATTATTATTTTATTTGGTCATGACAATAACCCAGTGAGGTAAGTGTTGTTATTCCCTATTTTACAGAGGAAATGCCTGAGAGGCAAACAGATTACATGACCTGCCTAAGGTCATATACATAGTGAGTATCTGAGGTGATATTTGAGCTCGTCTTTCTGATTTTATGCCACTCTACTCTTCCACCCAGAAGCCCCACAATAGCTCCCTATTGTCATTAAACATAAAATCTGTTTGACTTTCAATTCTCTTGACTCTTCAATTCTCTTCCTAGTTTTCACTTTTATTACACCTGACTAACTTCTATAGTCTCTATTATTCAGTGACACCAGACTCCTTACTGTTCCTTGAACATAACGTTTTATCTTCTCCCTATAGGCTGAAATGATATAGTTCTTCTTTCCAAACTCATGGTTCCCATAATTTCCTTATTTAAAAAAATTATCTTCTTTATTTTAGTGTCTTTCTTTTGAGATTACTTCTAATTTATCCTTTATAGATCTTCTTTATATATATAAAAATGGTTTATATGTTTTTTCTTCATAAGATTATAAATTTCTTGAGAAATTTTTTGCCTTGAGACTAATTATTGCCTATATATCCAGTAGCTAGAGGGCACAGTAGAGAGAGTGCAGTTCTTGAAATCAAAAAAATCATCTGAATTCAAATTCAGCCTTAGACCCTTCCTATCTCTGTGATCCTGCGCTAGTCACTTAACCCTTATTTGCTTCTGTTTCCTCAAATGAAATGGAGAAGGAAATGGCAACCACTCCACTAGCTTTGCCAAGAAAACCCCCAAATGGACCCACAAAGAGTCATAGTTGAAAGAACTCAACAATATGCCCTTAGCACTTAGCACACTAGCTGAAACTTAGTTGGAACTTAGTAATGTTTTCCAAGTCTGTTGTTGCTTTCTCAGTTTTTATCCTCTTTAACTAAGCTGAATCATTTGAGACTGTTAAGTCCCTCACTCCCTTTTTGGATACTGTCCTCCATTGACTTTCAAGTTCTGCTCCATGTTTTTTGCTGTTGTTATTGTTCCAACCAGACTGGACTCATAACTGATCCCTGATTCTTCCTTGCATTTTCCCACCTATCTTAATTCATTCAGGTTCTCCTCCATGCACAGATTTTTTATCTCATATTCTCTTGTTAAAGCTTTTTTTTTACATCAAATATCACTTACAAGATTGCTTTTCTATGTATCTTCCTTTTTGTCTTTTAACTAAAGGGAATGACTTCTACTTTGGACTTTCCAAAAGCATCTCTCCTTTGCATCTCTCCCTCACTTTTATTATAAAATAATAGTTCATATTATAATTAAAGGAGACAACAAATTAGGAGAGTCCTTTAGGAACTCCTGTTCTGCTAGGCTTTCCATTTCCTGAATAAATCTGCAACAGTAGAAGCAAGAATGATACTTGAAAGGAAGAGAGGACTCTTTTGTGCCTACTCTTTTGAATGGGATCTCCTTCAAAGTTTCATATTCTTTTATCCTTTATATATAAAATCCAGTTCAAATGTCATAAACCTTTACTAATTCCCTCAAATGGTGATTATTCCCCACTTCAATATGATATAACTTTCTCTTTTATCACTAAAGTGTTTATAATATCCTATTTTTATTGCAAATATTGGTATAGGCCATATCCTCTTACTAGATTGTATACTATGGGAGTTTTCCTATAACCACATATGTTAATTTTGTCACTTCCCTAAGGCTTAGAACAAAATATGTGCTTAATGAGTTGAATTGGTCATTTCTTCTTCAAAAATGTTAACATGCAGTTATAGGATATTTGCAATACTCGTTCTGCTATGATATGCCTGTTGTTTCTGTACAATTTCTTCATGCTCAAGCAAGTAATAACTAAAAAGTGGAACAAAAAAAGTTATCTTGATAGTTGCTAAATTTTCCATCCAAGTTTATAAATGCACATAATTTAAATTTGCTGACTTGTATTGTTTGTGTTATACTTTTTATGGAAACTGGGGGTGTTGCATCCATTTTATCTTTTGTTAGCTTTTACTATGAATTTTTCTTCTGTGTAATCTGTTCTTTTTTTTACTTCATGCTAAAAATTAAAGTTAGTTGATAGCTACTTTCCCCTACTATATTTTTTCTGATAAAATCCATGCATATCTCAATTTCTGTTACTAATTTTCATTTCATGTCCTTCATTGACATTTCTAATCTACTAGTAATTTGTCCATGCATACATTTCTATTGATATTTTTGAATCATTTTATAAAAAGACAAAAAGAAAGTTATAAAGGAAAACCACCTCTTTTACTTAAAAGCCCAGTTGTGAATCTTTTCTACAGGTTGAGTGCTTCACTATTTGATTTTTGTGCAGGCAGTGCTACTACCATTCCTTTGAGTCCCATGAATCAATATGCAACTTACAAGAGAGGGATGGTTTTTTGAAAATGAAATCACCTCAATTTCTTTCAAACCTCACTTGAAACATTCAAAAATGATTTTCATTTCATTGATTTCTGTTCTGTGAATATAACTTTATCTCCCTGCTTTTCATTGTCATTAAATATATCTTAAATTGAGAACAAGATAGGTTCTTTTTAATGCCAACAATCTTATTTTCAGCTATGATAACTTTTGAGACTTTTTAGTAGTTGGGTGTGCTTTATGTTTTATTAAAACAATCATCTTAAGTTCAGCTATAATTATCAAAATTTTAGAAAGCATTTTCCCTCTTTCCATAATTTTTTATATTTATCTTATAGATATTGCATCTTCTGAATTTATTAAAGAAATACTACTGAAAGCAGAAACTGTCTGGGAAGAAAAAACAAAAGAGCCCTTATCAGTTTCTTCTTTATCTCAAGAGGAGCCATATGAGGAGATCATTCATGATCTACCAGCACTATCCAATAAACTGTAAGTGCTTTCATTTTTAAAGGATAGAATGCAATGAAACTTGAAACTAAAAAACTGTAAGAGTCTAATGAATTCCATTCTCATAGTATCACAGATTTAGAGATAGAACTCAATGTCACTGGATGATAGGGTATAGCAAAGGGGATAAGGTATAAGAATCTTGGAAAAATATAGTGGAGGAGAGAGAAAAACAAGTTGTGAAGGGCTTTGGATGCCAAACTATTTTATATTTGATTTTGGAAATATTAGGTAACCATCATAGTTTATTGAATGGAAGGAGCAGTGACATGGTTTCTCCTATGTTTTAGGAAGATCACTTTGACAATTGAATGGAGGATGATTTGGGAAAGACATCAAATTGAGACTAACTAGAAGGCTACTGTAGTAGGTTTTTTTTTGTTTTGTTTTGTTTTTGCAAGGCAGTGGGGTTTAAGTGTCTTGCCCAAGGCCACACCGCTAGGTAATTATTAAGTGTCTGAGGCCGATTTGAACTTGGCTATTCCTGACTCCAGGGCCAGCGATCTATCCACTGAGCCACCTAGCTGTCCCTTGTAGTAATTTTTGAATGCAGTGATGAGGGCCTACATGAACCAAGATAGTTGGGTGATTGAAATGAAAGAGTGCGCAGATAAGCCAAAAGTAGAGAAGTATTCAGATAAGGAGGGGCAACTCAAGTCTCTGAAACTACCAAAATGTGGATACCTGCTTCACATTATTCCTATTGGCTTTGGACATGCTGTCTTAATTGAAAGTCTCTGAGTACTGTCTCATTACATTCTAAATACCAATCCATTGTCATCATTGCTCAGAGTACTACTCTGATTTTTCTATAACAGAAGGATACCTTTACCATAGGTAAACAATAAACAAACAAACCAAAAATCAGTCTCATTCATTTAGGTTGCTCAGAGTTTGGACCATAAGAAGAAGATCCCAAGCCTTAGGTGCCAAACTTTTTAGAAAGGGGCATTCTTCACATTTTTAGGCATGTCATGGACCCCTTTGTAAACCTGCTGAATGTTTATCACTTTTCAGACTAATTATCTCAGATTTTTCAAAGAGTATAGCTAGTATAGGAGTGATAACTTGGTAAAGAAGTAATATGCCTAGCATACTAGTGTCAGGAAAACATTCAGCTCACTCTTAAAATAGCCTTATAGTAGTCTGAGAGACTACTCCCTGAGAATACTCTGAAAAGAGCATAAGTGCTCTTCTACTAGAAATGAATAGCTACTCTCTTAAAATTGTAACAGTGTCAACTCAGTAGGAGGATTCTAATTTAATACTTAAGGAATCTGACCCTGGCCTTGTTGTTAATTAGCATTTTTATCAACTGACTTGAATGGAGAAATAGGAAGCATGCTTATTACAATTATCAATGACATTTGTCTAAGAGAAGTGACCAAAATATTGAATAATATAATCAAGATCTAAGAATAGTTCCATAGGCTATAAAAAAGGTGAAGAATTCAATATGAAATATAGTCTAGATAATTGTGAAGTAATAGGATTAAAGAACTAGATGATATTTTAGAGGATATTTAATTTATGAAGAAATCATCCATGATTTACCATCACTTTCCAATAAACTATAAGTACCTTCATTTTTAAAGGATAGAATGCAATGATAAAATTTTTACAGATAATGAAAATGATTTGACCAAGATCATATAGGTAAGAAGTCACAGTGGCAGGATTTGAACATGAGTCTTCTTATTCCAAAGCTCAGTCTCTTTCACTTCTGCCACCTTTTACTAGGTTCAAATCTTCTGCACAAGAACTATTATGCTTTTAATGGCAGTAAAATAATGATCTGTTCAATTAATGATAGAAAACCTGTGGTAAAAGTATGGAAAACTTGTAGTAAAAGGAGAAAAATGCTGTATTTGGAATGACACCTGTGTTCAACTATTTGATCACCATTAACAATTCATTTAACATACTTATTCTCAGTTTCTATATTTTTCAAAGAGATGATAATACATTACCTACTTTTATTAGTTCATTGTGAAAATGTACTTTGTTAGCATTAAAGTTTTATATCTATATTTGTGATTATTTTCTCTTATTTTACTTATTGTATTTTATTTCTCTTAATGTGTTAATTTCCATTAATAATATTTCCCTAATAACAACAAGATTTGACAACTAATGGGGGGGGGAGGTAGGGAGCCAATTTGGAAGAGATGTCAAGTTTACTTTTGGACATGTGATATGTGAGATGTTCAGAAACTTAGGGAGATCTAGCATGATGCTAAAAAAAAAATGAGATGACTTACAGAGATAAATTTGTTAGGAAGCTATAGATTTATATCATTTCTGCTCAGTGGTTTCTAGTTAAAGCCACTGGGTTAGAGTGAAGAAAAGAATAAGGAGCAATCCATAGTGGGTAGCCAGATTTAAAAATTGGTAGAAGTATGGATCAGCAAGTAAATTAGATCAGGTACCCAGTTGGTCAAACTGTGACTGGCTAAGTGGATAGAGAACTGAGCCTGGAAGCAGAAAGATCTGAGGTCGAATCCAGCTACAGATACTTGGTGACTAGGGACAATTTAGTCTTTATTTAGCGTTAGACTACTGGAGAAGAAAATGGAAAACCAATCTTATAAGTTTCCCACAAAAACCTCAGGGACAGTATTAATGCACTGTGATCCATGGGATCATGAAGACTTGGACTCAAATGAATGATTGAACAATGAGTATGAGTAGGAGTCAGCAAGTAAACTCTAATAGGTATAGTTGGTTAAAAAGAAAAAAGTTAACTATGAGAGTTCAAAGTCACAAAAGTCAATATGTACAAAATCCCTTGAATCCATCCCCTCATTTCTGTAGCTAGTATTGTTGAGTCATTTTGCAGTTGTGTCTGATACTTTGTGAACCCATTTCAAGCTTCATCTCATTTTACAGATAAGGAAACTAAGGCAAGTAGAGTTAAGTGACTTGCCCAGGGTTATGTAGCTAGTCAACATCTAAGGATGAATTTGAACTCAAGAAGATGACACTTCCCGACTCTAGGTCTAACTATCTATTCACTGTGACACTTAGTTGTCCATTGTCATAATTAAGGCTATCTTTACCACTTTTTTGACCATTATTATGATAGTGTCCTAACTCTGTATGTTTTTATCTCCCAACTCCATATGATACTATCAGTTATCTTCATACTTGAATACCTACATCAATTCTCTACATTATTAACATTAACCCAATTCCTTTTATAATCTGCCTCTCTACCTACTTTCAAGATTTTATTTCTCAGTATCCTTCTTTAAAAGTCCTATACCATAACTCAATTGAACTACCACCCACTTCCTGCCTTTTTCATTCTATTTTTTTCCACCTGGAACACTTTTTTTTCATCTTCCACCTCTGCCCTCCACCAAAAAGGGGGGAAATGGTCTGTATATATATCATAGATTGGCTATGTAAAGCTCATGATATTGTTGTTCAGTCGTTTAAGTCATGTTCAACTCTTTATGATCTTATTTTGGGCCTTCTTGACAATGATACATCTAAAATATTTTTTAAAAAATGAAATTTAAATTTAAAATGTTAAATCCATTTTTATTTGTTAAATTCCATATTTATTTATTAAATTACCTGAAATATGAAATTAGAAAGTATTATAGCTTTCTTTGATGCCTGTCCTTTACTCATACATAAATTCAAAATAATTGTCTATATTAATTTTAATGCAAAGTTGCCCTTGGGTTTATTTTTTCACATATGGAAAATGAAAATGAAGCAACTATGTCCCCTCTTGGGAGGCATTTACACATAAAGACATATGCAGCCTTCTTCCAATATTTATAATTTGTGCTTTAGAAACTTGGTTAAGGGGTGGCTGGGTGGTGCAGTGGGTAGAGCACCGGCCCTGGAGTCAGGAGTACGTGAGTTCAAATCTGGCCCCAAACACTTAATAATTACCTAGCTGTGTGGCCTTGGGCAAGCTACTTAACCCCATTGCCTTGCCAAAAAAAAAAAAGAAAGAAAGAAACTTGGTTAAAAGGAGAAGGAAGAGCAAGAAAGGAAGAAGGAAAAAAAAGGCAGAAGATTTAGAGAAGGCTAGAATTTTGTGACCTTTGACCTTGAAATAGTACAAATAATAAAAAGAATGAAATGAAGTCAATATTTAAAATATTGACTGAGAAATGTCATTTTGAAGTAGCATAATTATAATTGATAAGAATGCATGTCTTTTTTAGATTTTTAACTTAGCACAGAATTTGCTTGTACAAAGAATCCTTATTTATCATAAACATATTAAAATGAAGATGCATTTGCTTTCTGAATATATGCTTCTTCAATTTTGCCTTTGGTGAATGATCAAGTATTCTATTTGTTTTACATTTGATTTATTAAAGAAATATAGTATATCTTTGTTTCAATAATAGCATTGATTGGTGGGAGTAAGATGTGAACAAAGTAATCAATAACATATATGATCTCCTCAATGAGGAAACACTGTAGTTAGTCAATGCTGTTGCCATTGTCATTCAGTTAATCAGTCACGTATGGTTCTTCATGATGTCAGTATGATTCATGGGGCTTTCTTGGCAAAGATACTAGAGTGGTTTCTTCTCCATTGGATTAAGGTACAAAGAGGTTATAATTTGTTTGGGATCAAATAGCAAGTAATTATTTGAGATTTGATTGGAATTCAAGTATTTCTGGCCCCCAGGCTCAGTATTTTATCCATTTAGTCTATTTATCAAACCCTTTCACTAATGTGAAATAACCAATACAAATTGTAATTCATCTTTAATTTAAAATATTAGAGAGATACCTCACTCTCAGAAAACTAGGTGACTTTTGCATACTCATAGTAGAAGAGAGAGAGAGAATTTGGGCCTAGAACTTTCCTGATTCCCATGTTAATGTTCTATTCACCACATTATGCTGCCTCTCAAATGTTGGACTTTTGAGCAATAATTATTATTCACATTGATGAAAAGTTATTTGACTACAGAGATAGTTATGAAAAATTAATTACTGATTCAATAATGATCATACCTAAATATTTTTAAACCTTATTCAAATGCAGAAAAGTAACTTAAGTGATCTGAAGACTTACAAATAGAAAGCTTTTGCTCATTTTATTTCCCAGTTCAACAAGCATTCATTAGGCGCCCAACACATGCTAGATATTATACCAGTGCAAGTTGTACAAAAGTAAAAAATGGGATTTTCTCTTTCTTCAATGAGTTTATAATACATTAGGGGAAAAAATATAACAAATATACAAAATACATCCAAATTAGTTTGGGAGGAAAGGCACTAGGATCTGGAAATGAGACAGAAAAATGTGTCATGTAGAACATGGTGATTTAGTTGAATCTTGAAGGAAAAAAAGAGAATGCAAAGGGCAAAGTTGAGGAGGAAGTACATTCTAGGGTTAGGAGGATAGAAATCAAAAAGGCACATAGATTAGAAATGCAATGTGAGAGAAATAGTAAGAAAGACAGTTTGGCTGGATTTAATGAATCCAAATTCATCCTGTAGGTATTCAGTCCCTACACCAGGGGAAAAATATTGAAATATCAAAGCCCTGAGATGATAAAGTGGGATTATTCTAAGAGCAATTTATATTCCATGAACAGATTCTTGAAATTCAGAAAATTCAGGTATTATAAAAAGCCAAAATAATGAAGAGCCTGCTGTAAACAATCAAAGATGAGAACAATCTACTATTACATGGTTGTGGAAAAACAGATTCTATGATCGTGGAGTGATTTCCTTTTTTTTCTCTTATATGTTTCCCAAATAAGTCATATTCAAATAGTATAATAATCATTTATATTATTTTGTTCAGGGCTTAATTCTGAAAAAAAAAATTACCCTGGTCTACCTAATGGAAATTTCTTCTCATGTGGTTCTCTTTCTGGTCTTTCTCCTTCCTCTGATCCTATAACCCCTTTTCCACATTATATTCCAGTGCTGATTCACTACTCAATGCAAAAAATGGAGACAGTTCTCTTCAGGCACATAACCTTATCATTGTTTCAAGAACGATTAGACAAAGCCCTGGCTGCAAGCTATACTGAAATATTGTAGAGAGATTGGTCTCCCTTGGTTATCTCCCATATTTTGATGCCTTCAGAATTCCCAAGAGAAATCAGTATTTGTTTAAATATTGAATACTTTCATCCATGTTTCTTTGTGAATTTTAATTGGAAAATCTGATCTATTTAAATAATAATAATAATATGACCTTTATAAGTACTATCATATGTGATTCCACTTTGATATTATTATCTTATTTTATACATGAAGAAACAGACTCAGAGAAGTTGACATGTCCATTGTCATATGCTAGCTTGTAATTGAGCAGAGATGGAATTCAAACTCAGATCTTCCTTGATTCTAATTCTCTTGCTTTTTTCTAATATGCCATGTTGGCCTAAAGCAAGACAGTAACCTGAATATAGAAAAGAAAAACTCCTGGTATAGTTAGATATGCTGTACTTTTACAGTTGTTTTCCTTGCTGCTTCCAGCTTGTTATGGGTAATTCTTTTTAGTGTGTATGAAACAATTGTTCCTCTAAATGTAGCATTGACCCAGAATGACCCTGTTTTTCAAAATCAACACTTCAGTCTACTCATTTGCAGTGAAATGGCATCAGCTGAGATAAATTCCAACAGCCTCACAAGTCTGAATACTTTAAGTCTGAATACGTGTGTGAAAACTATTGTGCCATCATTATAATGGTTAAGGAGGCTGCAGCTGCTGTTTGCAACCTCTGGATTTTACTTCTGTGTCCTGAGGGATTGAAGGAACTAAGTGTCAACCTGCAATGGACACACTTCCATTATATTCCCTATGCATATCTATTAAAATTCTTCTATTATTGTTTTAAAAAATGATTTTTCGGGAACCAGAAGCAGGAACTTATATAAAGAAGTACCGTGAATAAGAGAATCAAATTTATTGTGAAGCACTTCTACAGAGCTGCCAGTGCTTATCCTTTGGGAAAAAAAATATTTTTTACATTTTCCCCTAAGACTAGGTTTGGGACTCAAAGTGAAATCTCTTCATTTCTGTTTGAGTTACTGAAAATAGTACCAGGTAGACCAGAACTTTGAAGCCTGGATAAGGCACAAAATCTATGCATGTTGAGCCCCTAGGGTGCAGTCAAAGGATGTTTGTTTGTTTTTTTTTTTGTCATTACTTCTTATGCTGACAAGTGTTGATTTAAAAAGAAAAAAATTCAGGAAAATCATGTCTCTTTAAAGTAAAGGAGAGAGAGAGAGAGAGAGAGAGAGAGAGAGAGAGAGAGAGAGAGAGAGAGAGAGAGAGAGAGAGTATTAAGGCAAGAGGTGAACTTTAGAGGTAATAATAAGATCTAAACTGATCAAGGAAGCTGGAAAGTGCTATACTTGGGAAAGCAATTAGATTAGTGACCTCTTCTCACAGTACAAGTAGTTTTTGAACTAATGCTCATCTCCAGAATATCTGGATGATTAGCCCTATTTTTCCTCAAAGGACAATTCTTTTAGGTTTTTGCAAGGTAGTGGGGATAAGTGGCTTGCCCAAAGGCCACACAACTAGGTAATTATTAAGTGTCTGAGGTCAGATTTGAACTCTGGTAATCCTGACTCCAGGGCTGGTGCTCTATCCACTGTACCACCTAACTGCCCTGACAATTTTTAAAATAAGAAACTCACCTAGAATATCATGCTTTTCTATAACAGAAAGTTTGAAGATATTATAAACAATAGCATTTCTTGTTTGTTAAGTTCTAGATAGGAGGTAATGCTCAAATCTACATTTTTGTTTTTGAATTAGTATACAAACAAGCATTTTTAAAATCTAATAAGGATAAATCCTGAATTATATCCATATCATGGCTCATCTCCCCTTTCCTCTTTCTACCTCCCCACCTCCACAGGACTGTTTCCCTGGAAAAATAATAATCTGATGATTCATTTTGGATTTTACGTGGGATATTGTACTTTATTTCTTCAACTAACACAATATGCCTAATCAACATTTAAGCAAAGAATTCAAAACAGTAATAAACCTAGAAGAGGGTTAGTGTGCAAATATCTTATTTTACAAACTGGAGAAGTCTTAGAAAAATTCCAGAAGCTGAATATACTATGATGCTTGGTATAGTATACTGACAGTTTCTTACATACACATCTTTGATAGGATGCTTTCCCTTCCCATCTGACCAAACTCTCCAACACATATTTTTGTAGCTTTCAGCTTGCTTCTATTATTTCTAGACATTTAGCTTACTGATCAGTAGAAGATATCAATGACCTGTAGGATGATTTGAGTTTTTCTTCTCCCTCTTGTTTCTTTTCTGAGCATGCAATCTTTATTTAGGACTTTTGAAAGTTCACAAGATACTGGAAAATGCAATTCTTTCCAGCTTACTTCCTGTTGATTGTACTATGTTCCATATCCTCAAAAAGGTAGGGAAATAAAGAGAGAAGGCTCAGTCAATCACAGGTGCTTATATATGCCTAATATGTTCTTTCCCTATTCAACAAATTTATATGCCCTGCAAATTGTGCTAGTTCAGAGACCTAGTTACAACTTATTGCTTATAGTATAATTAAATCAACACAGTGTGACCTCACATAGTAGAGTTACATACAGAAAACCAAATATTATATCACTTACAAGTAGTTCCATATTAGTGTATTACTATGTAACTGCATATTTGAACTAAGGAAAATGTTTTACTTTAAATAAACCTTTATAATCTGAATACCATCCTACCCTAAATGAAGCCTACAATTCTCTATCAGCAGTTTCCATCAAGCTACTGTGTATATCTCCCATTTCTCTGTCAACTTATCAATGAGACATTATCATCAGGTCTGACTATCATCCTATTTTATCTATGCAGGATAGTGCTATATGGATGGATAGTCCTCCCAATTCTCCTTTATGTAGGATTATTTTGCAAGAAAGAAAGTTTCTCTAGATTTGCTTCCTTTCCTACCTACCCACCCTGCTGACCTTCAAGTAGTTCTTCTTTTCTTTCATCAGGGGCAGTCTTGGTTTGTATTTCTATAGCTAAAATTTGCTAAATTGCTAAATTACAGCTTCTTCTAAATAAAAGTGATAATATTGTTGATCCAAAACTAAATGAGAATTTGTGAACCATAGTTGAGAGATTTTCTTATTAACTGAATATTATACTCTTATTCTAGAAACCTATTTCCTTTCATAAATCATTCATATGTTGATTAGGGATAGAAGGACCAGATTAAATAATGGAGAACTATTTCTAATAGAGGATTTATGTCTTACCCAGATCCTTTCTCTGAAAAAAAGCATTATATAGACTTTTTTTTTTTATCTTACCTAAGGATATTAAGCAAGGACCAAAATCCATATAAGATTTCAGCCCTGGATCACCCTCATTTGGTTCTTAATTGTCCATCTGCATTATTTTTTTCATCTTACTCCACCAGTGCGGTTCAGTAGGACAAATACTGTCTTAGAATTCAAAGTATTTAGTCTATGTCTCTTATGACCTGGTAAACTTTAGGTAAACCACTTCAATTCAAAAGGCTCAGTTTTTTCATCTTTAATTGGAGGGAAGGTTGCTGTTTGAACTCAGTGACCTCTACTACAACCTATTCTAGGTCTAAACAATCAACAACCTTCTGAACTAATAGACTTACTTTTCTATGAGACCATTTGATAAAATCACCCTAAATCATGTCTTTATTTCCTAGAGAATGCAACAAATTTCAAGCTATTGCTGGCTGTAATACTGTAATGCATTTTCTTTGTAGGACCCTGGCCTTACTCTGGGGTTGTGGGAGCTAGAATGTTTTCTTTAGATTGACTATGTTGTAGTATAATAGCAGGTGTTTTCCAAGGCAAAATGTATATATGCCTCCTCTTTTTTGCTTCTTCCTTGAATAGGCCAACAAACCCAAATCTATTTTAAAGTTTATTTGTAGCTATCTGGTGGTACTTAATGGAGATGCTTGGATTTTTTTTTCAGTTTTTTTTCTGCAAGACAATGGGGTTAAGTGGCTTGACCAAGGTCACACAGCTAGGTAATTATTAAGTGTCTGAGACCGAATTTGAACCCAGGTACTCCTGACTCCAGGGCCGGTGCTTTATCCACTGTACCACCTAGCTGCCCTTCCTTGATACTTCCTTGAAAAATTATTCCTATAATTTTTAAATCATGCCTCGTGGGTCTATTTTCCTTGTCGATTGTTTTTTCCAATGAAATATTTCACATTGACTTCTAATTTTTCATTCTTTTGGTTTTGTTTTACTTTTTTCTTGATTTCTCATAAAGTCATTAATTTCTATTTGTTCAATTCTAATTTTTAAGGAATTATTTTCTTCAGAGATCATTTACATTTCTTTTTTCCATTTGACCAATTCTTTTTTAAGCATTCTTCTCATTGACTTTTTGAAACTCTTTTACCATTTGGACTAATCTGTTATGAAGGAGTTTCTTCAGTAATTCTTTTTGTCTCCTTTACTAAACTGTTGACTAGTTTTTCATGCTTTTCTTGCATCACTCTCATTTCATTTCCCTCTTTTCCCTCTACCTCTCTTAGTTGGTTTTCAAAATTCTTTTTGACCATTTCCATGGTCTGAGATCAATTCATATTTTTCTTGGAGGCTTTGAATGTAGGAATTTGAATTTATCTTTTTTCTGAGTTTGTGTTACTTGTTACCCTAGTAACTTTCTATGATCAGATCTTTTTTTCTACTGTTTGTTCATTTTTCCAGTCTGTGACTTGATTTTAACTCCTTGTTAAAATAGGTCTCAGCTTCCAAGATCAAGGGCACACTCTCCCAAGATGGGTTTTGTGTAGCTGTTTTCAGAGATATTTCTGAGGACTTGCAAATTTTTAGTTCTTTCAAGGTGGTATGATCTAAGGAGAGTTGTTTAATCCTCTCCTAATGTGTATTCTGGTCTGTGAGTGATCACAAGTGCTTTTTTCTGCCCTGGAACTGCAAGGAGAGCCCCAGCTCCCCTGGTGCTGCTATTCCTACTCTCCCTGGGTCTGTGACCAGGGAATTCAAAGGCAAACATGAGTGTGGGCAAAGCAACAGAATTCTACCTAAATGTTAGCAAATAGACTCCTGTAGTCTCTTCCTGAGCCCTTGTTACTGTGAGTTGTAAACTCTGGAAGCAGTCTGGAAGCATCTCTGGAAGTAGCAGTGCTACTGGTACAATTTGCTGGGATCAGGGCTATGCTGGAAAGTCTTGTGCTGAATGGTACTCCATTCTAATCCTGGTGTTACAGATATTCCTGCTAACCTTCTAAACTGTCTTTGGAATCTGTGGACTGAGAAGTCTGAAACTACCACTGATGACACTGATTCAGTCATCTAGTTGCCTGTTCTTGGATTGTTGGGGAGGGGAGGCAATTTTCATTGATATGGCCTATGTTGGACTTACCTCCCCTCTCATCCTGATGAAATAGGCCTTTCCTGCCAAACTTCTAAATTGCCTTTGGATGGAAAACTGATTTATTTTATCTTTTTTTTGTTGGTTCTGTCACTTAAGAATTTGTTTAGAGCCCTTATTTAAAGGTATTTGGAGATATTTGCCTCCAATTTGGTTCCTGCTCTAAATCTTATGAACTCTGAGAATTTTCAGTAAAATTTCAGATGTAGAAGAATTTTATCACTAATGGCATATTTTCTCATTTATTTGATGTATATTTGGATTTTTTTAATCTTATTATTGAAATTTAAGTCAAGGGTGGTGCTGCATGTCTATATTCTCAGTTAAGGGAAACTGAGATTGGTGGAATAGTTGATCTAAATATTTCTGATCCAGAGGAAGAGGGCAGATGATGTAGTCTGCACTGAGTCCAGTAACAATATGGTAAGCCCTTAGGAGGAGAAGGCCACCAAACTGCCCAGGGAGGAGTCATTGAATCCAGATGGAAAATTGTACCAATCACCAATGGAATCTTCCCATAGTGACCATTTTGACTCCAACTTGGGTAAAATAGGAAGATGTAGTTAATAAAGGAGTGAGGAAAGAAGAAAAATGGAAGGAAAGAAAGGAGGAATATTTAAGCATATTTATAATGGGAAAACTAGAAAATTTAAGGAGTTAAAACTTACTTTTCTGAGTAACATCTTAATTTTTTCATCTATATGCACATGTATATTTTTAAATTACAAAATTTCTTTCTACCCTCCTTTCCCACTCCTACCCCTACCTCAGCAGGGGACAGTTGGGTTGGCACTGTGTGTATACATATATATATATATATATATATATATATATTTGATGAACAAATTTGCAGATTAGTCATTTTCAGTATGAGGAATTGCGATTAAGAGAAAGAGATAGAGAAAAGATAACTTTTATAAAGTATTCTTCAGATTCTGAAAGGTTTTGTTTTTCTTCCTAGCTTACGTCTTTAAGGGAACTTAGAGAGAATCCTCATGGAAACAAAGGTCTAGAAAGGATAGATATTTGCCAAATGCATAATAACTAAATGGAAAAATTAAATTTAACTCAGAGTCTCTACCTCCAATAATTTTTCACAACAATAACTATCTTTCATTAATTTGCTACAAATTTTTCAACATCACAAAGAAAATATAATTAAATATTCAGAGATTCTCATATGCTGAAATGCATATATTTATGTATTTCAAATTTATTTTATATTTAATTTGCTTTAATAAAAGAAATCAATTTCCTTTTTCTCCTTCCTCTTCCTTCTGTAAAAAGGACAAAATTCTCATAAAAATTTGTAAGCAATGGGGTTGCTGGGTGGTGCAGTGGATAGAGTACCGGCCCTGGAGTCAGGAGTACCTGAGTTCAAATCTGGCCCTCAGACTAGCTGTATGTATGGCCTTGGGCAAGCCTCTTAACCCCAATGCCTTGCCAAAAAAAACCTTAAAAAAATTTGCAAACAAAAAACAAATATACACATATGCACATAATCATTTTTTAATTATGTCTGAATCTTTGTGACACTTTTGGGGGGGGGTTTTCTTGACAAAGACATTAGATTGATGAAGACATTTCTTCCTTCTCTAGCTTATTTTTATAGTTGAGGAAACAGAAAAATGGAATTGAGTGACTTGTCCATGGTAAAATAGCTAGTAAATGTCTGATATCAGATTTGAACTCAGGTCTCTGGAAGAGAAACCACTTCAATGTTTAAACAGAAGATTGGTACAAAAACTAGTGGCCTATGCAAGATAAATGTATTCATTTTAATTAAATATTAATGTATTGAGTCATTTAATAAGGAAAAATTTAGTAAAAATAATGTCCTAAATATTTTATTAATAAAATGTTTTCTTACACATAAGATCTTTATGTAGTATTTATATTTCTTTGGGACAATTAACATGGCAGGAAAATACAATCTGGAAATAAAGAATATTAGAACCATCAAGAAATATGAATGCATTTCTTTTATAAATTCAGACTAGATGGAAATAATGAGATGTATTCAATTTATAGTATTGTTGAAATGAAATCTTAATATTTTTCATATATTCCCATTGTGGAACTTCATTCCAACCAACATTTATAATATTGACCTTTATTACATGAATTTTTTTTAAAATACAAGATTATTCAATTTACTTAGTATAATATAAATTGCTATTACAGTAGATGCATTTTATTTTTCACTGAATTTTATGACCTTGCCTTCATTGAAGAGCTTGTAATATATTATCATATTTGAAAATCTAACTCAGGATAGTCATTCAACTTTTAAATTGTTTATTGATTTATATACCTTTCATAGTCAAACATAAATTCATGAATATTATCTTTTGACTGCTTAACTTATAAAACTTAAATGAAGATGTGAATTTCCAATTAATATTCTGTTGATTTAAATAGCAGTCTAACTTCTGTAGTAACAAATTTAATGGAATAATCTTTAGTTCTCCAACTGATGTCTCATTTTAGAATATGAAGAACCACTTTTTTCTTTGCATAGAATAATAGTCATACCTACTGTTATTAGTCATAAAGATTTGGTCTTGATGGAGAAATTAAAGAATGACTAATTGTCTTCTTGATTCTTTCCTCTAGCAATCCACTGGTATTACCAATTGCCAAGCAAGACAGTTTACTAGAAAAAGACACCATGTTCAAAGATGCCACAAAAAGCTTAAGTAAGCAGCAGTCTCAAGACAACACCCCTGAAACTATTACAGCAAATGCACCAACCAAGCTTGAACAGGTATTGTGTTTGTCTTTTCTAAGATCAGTAGTGAAGCCTAGTCAAATATTTTTGACTATATAGAGGGGGAAAGCAAGAAAGAGACAGAGAGAGACAGAGACAGAGAGAGACAGAGACAGAGACAGAGAGAGAGAGAGAGAGACAGAGAGACAGAGAGACAGAGAGACAGAGAGACAGAGAGAGAGAGGAAAGATAGAAATAGAGACCCAGAGACAGTTATACACAGAAACAGAGAGAGAGAAAGGGAGAGGGAGAGACAGGGAGACAGAGACAGAAAGAGAGAGGAAGAGAGATAGAAAGGAAAAGAGAAAGAAGGAACAAATAAGATGAAGATAATAGAATTTCTGTTTCAGAACATGGATTGGGTAGACCTCTGAATTGATGCTCTTTGGAAATGAACACGGTTTTCAGAATAGAAAATGTTTTTCCCCGAAATTATAATTAAGGTATATTACCTTTTTAATTCCTCCAGTGTCCTGGTCCTTGCACCCATGAGAATATGATTACTGTTTATTTATGTCTGTCTATGTGTGCTTTCTAAAACCTGTATATATTCATATGATTTTCTTTAGAGTCTTATCAAAAAAATGCAAAAAACCTATTACCTAATAATCCATCAACTTCAGGTTTAATTATGCTGCTATTGATGCCCTTTTGAGTTTAAGAAAACAATGTCCTCTCTCCATTGTGACATTCCTGCTTCATTAATTCCACTTGTCCTCTGATTTTGCATTAATCCCTAGTTTGATATATGAGATCCCTCTGGAGATGACTCTGGAAGAGAAAGTGAGGCTGGTGACTTTTCACAGCCTCTCACACTTACTTTCAATTCACTTGTCTGTCATTATATCATCTCCCTGGTGTCATGATCTTCTCCAAGAACAAAGGACAAACAACAACACATGTGTTCATGAAATATTTCCTTTAGATCCAGAGGTCAGTTCTGCTTATATGTAGGTTTGAGAGTGAAGGACGTGGAAGTACAGTACTAATCTAGAGAAGTTTCAAAAAGCCCAACTCAGCCTTGAGTGTTCAAAAAAATATTCTGTAGAAATCAATTTTTTTCTAAGACTAACCCTAGTTTCTGAATCATCAACCATGGTCTTTCTCTCACCTACAAATTTAAAAAGGCAGAGAAAAAATTGTTGGGAGGTCCACACTATTCTAGTTATAAATTTTATCTGGGTATAGAATATGTTTATCCTCATGGTAAGTTGAGGTATGAAGACTTTAAGCAATGATGTCCTAAGTATGAGTCAATTTGTGTGAATGTCCAAGTAGAATCCATCTTCTTGATATACCTTTGGACTGATTCTTTAGCACCAAGGGAGCTATGTTCTTTTAGTCTTCCTCAGAATAATACATTCACCTTTTCTCATTAGGATTCTACCTTCTCAGTTTATTTGCAAATGCAGGCCTACATGTGATTTTTAAAAAATTGAACTTAAGTTTGTCCTTAGCAAAGATGATTCATGTGCTTAAGGAGTAACAATTATGAAGTATGAGTAAATTGGTGGTTGTTGTTCAGTCATGTCCAATTTTTCATGATCCTATTAATGAGGAATAATGAGGAATCAAGAATAATGCTGAATTTATGAACCTAGAAAACTAGAGAAATGATGGTACCTTCAACAAACTAGGAAAGTTTGGGAAAAGGATTGTTTTGCAGGAAGTATAATGAGTTCAATTTCTGGTATATAGAATTTAGGATATCAAGTTTGATCTGTTCAGTAGGTTCAGGACTAGAAGTTCAGGTGGGCATATAGATCTGTGAGTCATGTATATAGAGAATAATACCCCTTGTATGTAGAGAAAATATCCATAATAGAAGATAACCAAGAAAGAAAGTATATAGAGAGAAGAGTATCTGTGATATAATTTTGGGGAATTTACAAAGTTAAAAAGAATGATATGAATCATGAGCCTGCAAAAAAAAGAGAGAGAGAGAGAGAGAGAGAGAGAAGGACCAGCAATATAGAAAGGGAGAAAAGGGGTTAAAAAAAAAAAGAATCATTAACAACCCAGAGAGGAGCAAATACAAAATACAGGAGGAAAAGGAGAGTGAGAGTGCTTAGTTTAGCAGATAGATAAAGGACAAGAATTATTGGGGGGAGAGAAAATGTTCTGTTCATTAGTATTTAAGAGCTATATACATGCCTTTCACTTCAGTTATCACCAGTAGATATTCAATATATGTGACTATTTTGTCTCACCTTTCTTATCTCCTTCTTACTTCATGTTTTATCATTATAGAAAAACTAGAACGTTGCTTCTGTCCCTACCAAGCTTTATAATCTTGAATAAATCAGTTAACATCTATAAGCTTCATTTTCTTTCCCCTATGAAATAAATAGGGGAAAAAACTGAAAAATAAAATTCTTTGATCTTAAGGTAATCTTGCATTTAAGATGGTTTTATCATGGCTTCTGGATTAATTTTCCTCTTAGCCCTCCTAGGAGGGCTAGAGCATCATGCCTGAAAATTCCTTGAAATCATTGACCTAATTTCAACTTTGTAGTCTAGAAATTCCCTAACCTTTTGGTTTCTTTAAATGAAATGTTAATGGCATGCTTTTCTTTTCTAAAATTATCCCTTTATATAACAGTAAATACTGCCTTTTCCATGATGTTGATTGATCTATAGTTAAAAGAAATTCATTGAAATATTTATACTGCCTTTTCCCATGATGTTGATTGATCTATAGTTTAAAGAAATTCATTGAAATATTAAAAATATTTTACATAATTATTATAAACAATCATACATCATAATCAAAATTAATATCTATCTATTGCTTTAAAGAAAATAAAGGGCTTTATAAATTTTGTCTCATTTTATCCTCACAACAATCTTGAAATGTGGGTGCTATTATTATCTTAATTTTATACGTAAGTAAACTGAGGCAGACCATGTTTAATTGACTTGTCCAAGGTCATACAGCTATGTGTCTGAGACCAGATATGAACTCATATATTCCTGAGTTTAAGCCAGTTCTTTATGAATGAAAGAATGAGAGAAAAAGAAAAAGAAGCCCAAGATCTCTCTCTCTCTCTCTCTCTCTCTCTCTCTCTCTCTCTCTCTCTCTCAATGTGTGTGTGTGTGTCCCCTATAATGTTTTTCCTTACCTGAAAGATAAGCTCCTTGAAATACTCATGTACTTGAAGTTCTGTGTGATCCTAGACAAGTTGCTTAGCCTCCCTTTATCTCAATTTCCTAAACTGTATATGGGGACAATAACAGTACCTTCCTCACAGGATTGTTATGAGTTTATGAGGATCAGATAGGACACTATTTTTAAAGTGTTTGGCACGCTATCTAGCATATGGTAAGCACTCTAGTAATGCTTATTCCCTTGCCTTCTTCCTAAATGTAATAATAGTGAAATATAAACCAATACTTTTCAGGGTTATTTCAGTCTGTAGTCTACCAGTATATCAGTCAAATAGAATTTATTATGAGTATTCATTATGATGTCATCTTTTTAGAACATTGCCCTTAAAATTTTATAGATTGACATTATGTCCTGGAAGTTGTGGGCAAAAATTTATCTATGATGATTTTCTTGTTCCAAATGAGTCTTTTTGTTGTTTATTCAGGGAGATTTGCAGGACTGTTTGTAATTTGGGAATTTTTCAGTTAAAAATTTTAGTGAATTCAACTACCTGATTGTGTTTTTTCCTAGGCAGCCAATATATGCTGATATTTTTTTCAGTTTTACAGTGTATCCTGCAAATTCCCACCATTTCATTGCCTAATCTGCATCAATCAAATTGTTTGGGCTCCTAATTATAAACTTTCTGTAATTTCTCATGGCTATGAGCTGATCTTGAATTGTTAGCATAAATTCTTCCATTTCTGTAAAAGTCCCACGTGACTCAGTCATTTGTTCAACATATGCTGGTTAACATATTGTGGGTTAAGTTCAAGTGGCTATTGCCATGTAGAGGGTCTTTTGATTTTTCTCTTGGGTATTATCTATTTAAGAACTCTTTTCAGAGAAAAATCACTTTTGATTTCTTTCCAACAAATCTTTTCGGGTAAACCTGAAAAACTTACTCCTGAATAGTTTTATACTTGGTGTTTCTTTCTTGCATAAGACAAAAGTTACTTGTAGATGAATTTCACATACAGTTTTAAACTCAAAACCTTCACTCCCTAGCCTTCCTTGATATATTATTATTATTATTACTGCTATTGTTATCATAACCATCATAATCTACCTTGCTTTTCTTATGTTTTTAAAAGGACTACACATAGAAATGATTTCAAAACTATCTGCTTCCCTGATGATCATTAGTATAGACCATTGCTGTCAAAGTAAAATTAAAATGGATTATCCTAGAATATTGACTTAGAAAACTACAAATGAACATCATCTGCATTGCAGTTTATTTTTCATTTGTTTTATTAAACATTTCTCAATTCTAATCTATTCAATTTCACTTGGGAGTTTTTCAGATGGAAGGCTGTATGCTTGATAACTCTGATGCAGACCGTATTTATGGATGTAGTAAATAATTACTTCTTGAATTGAATTAGAATATCAAGGAGGTAGCTGTAGAAACTATATAGTAAGAAAGACAGCACTTCTCAAAGTGTTAAGTCAATATAAATAATGTGTAATTCATATTATTTGCACATGGTTTGATTTTATTCTCCATATTTTTGGAAACTTCTCATTACACTTAGTTTGAAAGTTATATAAATGTGCTGTGGTAACTTTTTTTTGTATGTTAATAATTGTCAAGAACAATCTTGTTCGTGATGATGCTCCATCTTCAAGGACAGTTTATGTATGGAAAATGCAAGAATATTTGGGAGCTAATATTCTTAACATAGAGATTGGTGGTATGTGGGTTTATAAAGTATAATGAGTTTCCATGGTCATCAGTTTGTAAATATTACTATTTTGCACCTTTCTTCTAATATTGAGGAGTATATTTAATTTCATTTTCCCAGTAAGATTTTTTTCCATGGTTACTGTTAATGATATGTTTTGGCAGTTTGCCTCTAATAATATTCCTAGATTGAGATCACCAATATTCAAAAAAATTAATTTCTTATTTTTGATTGGATAATTTCAATTATGATCTACTGCCTCAAAATTAATCCTTTGAAAACAAGTATTATTTTTATATTCTATTTTGATAAAAAAGAAGAAAAACCTTGAATTTTCTTATACAAATTCATTAATTCTTTAGTAATTATTTAACAGAATGTTTGCAAAGTAGATATTTTATAGTAAAAAGCAAAAAATTCTGAGTATGCACAGATTCTCTTTCCTGCATTGAGTAAATTCTTAGTGATATTCCAACCAGTCTGTTAGGAGTAATCATGAACTATTTAATATTTCATTAAGGTATGAAGAACCATTATTCAGATTTATGTTCATATATTATTAACAGAGATCAGCAGAGTACTTCACATGGTATTTTTCAAATAGTTCATGCATTCATACCCAATGTACTATGTAGATGAGGCTCTCTTAGAGGAAGTACAGGGCTCTTCAGTAATTGAAATGAATACATGCATTTTAATAGGAAAGTGATTAAGCAGACTTCTAAAAATTGTGGGTTTTGAAAACCTGTAATTGTTCAAGCTTATTATATAGGTTTATGCAGTTATCCCTTTCACATTGCAACTTTTTTCCATCATTGTTTTGTAATATCATGGGTTGACACAAGAAATTTAAATGGTAATTTGGGGAGAGTCTTGTGGAAGCTCAGATGATACTTGGAAGCTAGAAGATGATACAGAAAAAGTTTAGAAACTCAAATATTCCTAAAATAATATATAATATAAAATATTATATATTTTATAATATAATACAAAACTCAAAAATTACTAAAATAATGTATAGTATTGTATAATATAAAAACATTTTATCCTTTAATACCATAATAATTCAGACTTCTCTTGTATGAAGAGAGGAACAAGAAATTTTACATGTATTTTCCAGGTCATGGGGATGACACACCACTAACCCCTACAATGTGGAAGGGAGATCTGTGTGTGTGTGTATACCTATATGTAATATGTATGAACGTAGGCAGGGAGATAGATGTAGTAAAATAGGTGGGTAGATAGAGAGATAAGGAGGGAGAGAGGGAGGGAGAGAGAGGCAGGGAGAGAGAGAGAGACAGAGACAGAGACAGAGACAGAGACAGAGACAGAGACAGAGAGAATGTGTTTGATTATGTGTTTTGGCAATTTGCCCTTCATGTTATTAATAATAATATAAAATAATGAATAATAACATTTAATCATTGTGTGTATAATAGACATTAATTCTTCTTTATTAGACAAAAAGGTCCAGTCATTTAGTAAAGCATAGGATGAAGCCAATATTGCCTTCTGTATAGTTTCTAAATGCATATACAATGCTCCAGACTAAGAACTAAATGATGAATATCATTATTAGCCTAGTAAGAATTTCGACTATTAGGGCAGTTAGGTGATAATGAGGATAGAGTACTGGGCCTGAAGTCAGGAGGACCTAAGTTCATTTCTGGCCTCAGACACTTGATAATTGCCTAGCTGTGTGATCTTGGACATGTCACTTAACCCCATTGCCTTAAGTATATAAAATTTTAAAAAATTAAAAGAATTCCAGCTATTGCTAAAATATAAGACAAGACCACAAAAAAACACGTTCTATGTAATTATCACATCTTAAAGGCATTTTTTTCCACTTCTCTCCACCCTAATTGCTCTATTTTTTCTTCATTGTTATTTCCTTCTTCATTCTTTGTGTTACCCTTTTCCCTTTTCTGATTTTTCCTATGTCTTCTCTAGTATATATATCGATACTTATTTCTTCATCTTGTCCTGTATTTTCTAATGTCCCTTATCCCTCATTACTATAGATTGGACATCAGTAAATTACTGCTATAATGGCAAATCTAGCCCTGCTTTCTTGTTTGTTTGCATTTAAGTCCTTTCATAGCTCACAAAAACAGTTGCTGGTTCAGATATGGCTTGTGAACTCTACTTTTATGTGAATTATGGATTAACTGTTCTGGTGGTGTCCTGGAAATTGGTAAAAAATATTATCTATAGATATGTACCAAAAGAAGTATGGAAATAGGATAAATAAGACAATAGGTCTCTATAGAATTTTAAATCCTGGATCCTACCTGAACCAAATAGTTCTTCAGATTTTACTAAAAAATATTCTATTGACTTAAGGCCTTTAGATATAATCAATTTTCTGGTCTGAAATTGCTTCTTCTATACAAATAACTCTTTAGATCCTTATTGAAAAGATAACATATACACACTGCAACATGTTTCTATTGCTCATCTTTTATCCTATGTTCTTGCATAGAATGTTGACATTCACCAGACAATTTCATTCTTTCACACAAATAAAATTTTTAAAGAGCAGAAAAATGAAGATGAATTTCTGAAAATCTATCATAATATTAATGATTTCATAATGTCCTTCCTAATCAGTGTGAAATTTTGCAATGCATAAGGTCAGAATTTCTATTCCTTCATCTTTTCTTGTGTTGCATATATAAACATTCAATTCTATAAGGTTAGTGTGTTTTGATACTTTTTAAATTGTTAGTTAAAAACTTTCTATAATGTAACAGCTGTACCACTGATCAAAATTTCTAATACCAATGAAATTTCTATGATGGCTCTTTCAGGCTTGGCAAAAAAATGTTGAGCTACATTTAAGGGTATTCATACATAAAATTTGCATAGCCATGGTTGGAGTAGTAGTTTGAGGAAAGAATTTATTTTCTTTTATATAAATAGCTTTAAAGTAAAAAAAAAAACAACACAGCATAAAATTCCTTAGGAATTAAAATTGTGTTTTAATTCTCCCCTTAAACAACTCCTTCTGGAATTGAATATGCATTTTGGCTTGCTGGTGCCTGCCTTGTTCCTACATTTTTCTTTGTGTCATACTATTTATTCCAGATGATACTAAAGGTCTGTAAATATTTTTTCTTATTGTTGCTTTGGGAAAATGAATACTAAGTTACTAGAAGATAAATAATATTTACAAACATCACTAAATAGACTATGTTCATAATCCAATCATATGTTTTTATGTTTTTAATCTTTCCTAAGTAAAGAAGAAATCAGTGATCCACTATCATTGAAGAATAAATTTTTGCTCTTTTTCTATCATATTGTTTGTTTATTTGCATTTTTTCATTCATATTCTTTGCTGTCTTCCTTTGGGTCCAAGGCACAGATTTGAAAATGGTTGCCCACATATAGAGGGCAAGTCCTGGTGAAGTTGGAAAAGAATAATAACATCTCCTTCTCCCCATGAAGAGAATAGGCATGATATTGGTCAGATCAATACTATTTTTAATATGTAATAAGAAACATCCCCCAAACATGTGCCATTTTCTTGAACATTATACATTAAGAACAAACTCACTAAAAATTCATGATTTTAAGTAAGGCAACAAACATTTATTATGTCCTGGGTAACATATTAAGCAATAGAGATATTAATACAAGGAAAAGGAAAGACAGTCCTTGACCTAAAGGAGCTTATATTCCAATAAAGGAAGGTACCACACCAAAGAGAGCTGAAAAGTATAAGTAGGAATAGTGAGAGAAGAGGCAAGATCAAGATAGCAATTTTGAGGCATTACATTGAAGTCTAGATATTCACATGCACTGCCACAATAGGAAAGAACACTGGTTTACCTAATCCTCTATCAAAAATGGAGGAATTCACCAATAAAAGAAAGAGACCAGAATGGTGGGTAGATGTTCCTTAATGAAGAAGCCCCAAGAGCTGAGATAGGTTCCAGGAGGACACTACAGTTGAGATATTGTGTGGAAATCAGAAACCCAGCCAGCAGGGAAGGGCATTTTATATGAATGAAAGAATGAATGAATGAGTGAGTGAGTGAGTGAGTGAGTGAGTGAGTGAATGAAAAGGAATTTATTAACTGCTTACTGTGTTTCTTAGGTCTATGCTAAATGCTAAGTACAGATAAAAAGTGAGACAGTTCTTATTCTCAGAAGCACATATTGTAAAAGGAGGAGATAATAATATTCAGTTATAGGAAAGATGGAAAAGTCCACTGATCCTCAGGGAACTGTAGCAAGATAATTAATATAAATCTTGTTTAGAAACATTTCTGCTTATAAAGCCATGTAAATTTATAAGGTTGACACCATTTGATAGGGACTTTGATGGTGAGAAATAACTGTGATTGCTGAAGAGTTAAGGGCCACAGAACCTGCAGTGACCATTGCCAGGTCATTTTATCCATAGGAGTTACTCATCTGGTCAATGCCTGTAATGACCAGACTGGATATAACAACTATTTCTCTTGATTATTCTACCACTCTTGTAGTTATTTTCCTGACCTTGTTTCTAATTAGCAAAGTCACTAATTAATAGTTAATAATTTACTAATTAATAATTAGTAAAAATCTTATTCATTTAACCTCCAAAAGTTTCTAGGTAAAATAATGAGTTTGAACAAGATAATCATAGATGACCAGTAAGTATATCATGGAAGGTTAGAATTGGAAAGTACCTAGTTAGAGAAATTGTATATTTTAAATTGACTATTTCTCTCTGTCTCTCTATCTCTCGTCTCTCTGTCTCTGTCTCTTCTCTCTGTCTCTGTCTGTCTCTCTGTCTCTCTCTCCCCTCTGTCTCTCTCTGACTCTATCTCCCCCTTCCCCCCATCCCTCCCTCCCTCCCTCCCACCCATCCTCTCTCTCTCTCTCTCTCTCTCCCTTTCCCTTCCTCTTTCCATCTCTCTGTGTCTGTCCTAGACATGAAGTAACCGATCTTGGGATAAACTAAAGTGAGCTGTCAAAGTCATAATGAATAAGGAATAGACCCAGATTATTTTTGGAATTATAATCCAGTATTCTGTTTCTTAGTCCATCCAAGGTTTCTTTTATCTAAAAATGGTAAAATTACTAGTAAGCTACTCGTCAGGAATAAAGGTAAAATCTCAGTGGGAAATATAAACTATAAATTATATTTGATGTGATTTTTTTAATGTCACAGGATCTGAATAATTTGAAAATATATATAACTGGAAAGTCATTATAAAGTAAAAGACTACAGTTATAAGAACTGAAACTTTTTGATATTTAAAATATATCATTTGAAATGAATTAGAAGACTTAATTTGTGTTGAGTGAGGAAATACGTAATAAAGAATATTCAGTTAATGCAGGACTCTAGTTTTTAGTGAGGAAAGAAAACCATCACTACTTTTTTTCTGTTACCTTGATAACTATAAATCTGGACAACATCTCAAGTCTATGAGACTCTTCAGGATGAAATGAAGTGTAAAATATTAAATAATTAATATTGAACTATACTGAAATTGTTTCTGACAACCAAGAAGATAGGAGAAGAGTTGAATCCTTGTAGCTTCAATTTTTATCATCCAAGCAGACATCATCTTTGAATGACACTGATGGAATATTTAAGTGGGGAATTCCCAACAGAATGTTGTATCTCAGCCTTAATATAACAACATATGTTTTTCTGGCACAGGGATAAAAGTTTTCTAGATTTAATCATCCTGTGGATTTGGGCCCTTTTGATATAGATCACAATGCTATATGCACATATTTTTAAAATATTTGTTTATATTCAAAATGTTCCCTTATACCCTTCCTCATTTACCAGGATTAAAAGGTTTAAAAATAAATCATAAAGCTTTTTTTTAGGTTCCTAGACCAAGCAAAGTGACCTTATTGTTTCCAAACCCATTCTATTTTATTTTCATATAATAGTCATCCAATAAAAATTTTTTTCTAGAAAATATAGAACAATTTTCTTGTATAGGTAATATTTTACAGCTGATATACTTTTAGTGTAAGAATAAACTTATAAACTGGAATATATAAATGACAGCTATTCTATATCTCTAAAAGTCTTAATTTGGCCAAATATTTAAGATCATAATAATCCTATGCTTTTTGAAATATTTAGCTCCTTGAAAAAAGTAATTTAGAACTAATTCTATTTTCATTCTTTTAAACAAATTTTAGTAGTCGTTTTATTCTTATTTCAAGACTTGAAAAAATGATCCAAGTTCTATTTGACATAGATATTTCCTAGTATAGATTATCAGTCATCTGTAACTCCTCATCTTTTGTTATTTTTCCCATATCTTTTCATAAACCCTCTACAGAAGAACTTATCAAAGCACTAGAGACCTCCTTCTGATTAAAAAAAATGTTGTAATATTAAAAATGCAGACTTTGGAATTTTACCCTATTTTTCTTCATGTTTACTTTATGATTGACCAACTTTTGTCTCTCAATCAACAAGAATTTTTAAAGTACCTACTATATGCCAAATGATAGAAGTGGATACAAATGTAAAAATGAGATAGGATCTAAGGACAACTAGGTGGAACAGTGGGTAGAGGACTAACCCTGGATTCATGAGAATCTGAGTTAAAATCCAACCTCAAACACTAGCTCTGTGACCCTGAGCAAGTCACTTAACCCCAATTGCCTTCAAAAAAAATAGCAATTCACCTTCTTCCTGTGGGAGAATATATCAGAGTGTAGTGTCCAGGGAATACAATTTTGGTATAAACTGTCACTGATTCTGACAAACTATTGAGTTGTAGATTGTCTTAGTATATTGAGGAATAATGGAATTATTGATTTATTGTTCTCTAAGAATGAAGTGAAAAGCTGATTGTGATGAGGCAGAGGGTCATGTGCATGTCACAGCAGAACAAATGCCTGCCTACAGTGGTTATACTCTGAAGTATACCTCAATGGATAAGAGAGAGGCTTGAGATGTAATAGAAATGAAGAGCTAACATGAGAATTAATTGGGTTTTTTTAGTTTAATTATATGTCTAACTTTGTAATTTAATTACTATAGTTTGTGTACCTTTAAAGATATGCTCTAAAATACTTTATAATTTATAGATTTTAAGTGGAATTTCTCTTTATTTCCTTTCTACTATCTTTAATATTTTATATCCTTGTAAGTATCCATTCATTTTATTTAAAATTAAATCTATGGACATCCCAGCTACATGCATGTAAATAATATGGGAAAATCTTCATTTGTAATCTCCTTGTTTTGCTTTTTTTCATTGTGTAGGTTACTAATCAGTCTCTTTTGAGTGGTCAAGATCTTCAGAGAGAGCATAGAAACTTAATGCAATCAACCTACTACAATCCACATATATTCGGGAACCTCCCTTCTTTTTCTTTTTTCTTTTTCTTCTTTTTTTTTGCACAGGATATCTTCATCACACTGGTCAACATTCTTTTATCCCACATTTTACATCTTTTCACTTGTATTGATCAAGATTGTTATTCAGAGGATTGTTGGAAAACAATATCTATGTAGTTGGGTCTATCAAGGAGTCTATTTGTTCTGAATACAGGGATGACACACATCTCATTGGAATCTTTTTTCTGAAATGTATTCAACTGAGTCAAATATCTTCTTACTCAAGAAGTTGTGATATTTTCTTGTGATCTCCTATGATCTCTCCAACTATATGAGTTGTGTGAATGTGGCATAAATATATGCTATTTAAAAAACTCTCCATAAGCATTCCATTTCCTTTTTCAAATTTCCATAAAGAATATCTTTATTCCTAAATGGATTTTAGTGGAGCAGAAGTTAGATAAAGAATTGTTGTTGCTGATATCCACTGTTCATCTTTCTTGGATGGGTTGAGAGAAATTTTTTTTTCTATATTCATGATCTTTTCCATGACTTCAGAATCTTTCCCTCTTCCAAGTATGCATACTTGCATGGATGAAGTATTGCTCCATAAAATGTTTAATGACAATAATAATAGCTAGCATTTTTATAACAGCTAATATATACTAGGTATTGTGATTCTCACTTGTCAAATATCGCATTTGATCCTCACAACACTGGGAAGTAGGTGCTTTTCTTTTCTTCTTTTTATAGTTGAGGAAACTGAGACAGAGACTAATTGACTTGCCCCATTGTCACACAGCTAAAAATTGACTGAGGTTTGATTCAAATTCCAGTCTTCCTAACTCCGGGCTCTCCTATTATTAAACATTGATTGAGCCCTGAATAATTTGAAATTGCATTTGTTCCATATACATTTCTTCTATATGGTTTTGTCAAATCCAGTTGTTCTTCCTAAATGGATCCCTTTGCCTAGCTTTATGTTGAAGTAAATTATATTTCAATATATTAATTATTTTATTTGAAATATTTAATAAAATTCTTCTTCAAACTTCAAATTTATTTATTTGACTCTCAAACTTGTCTTCCCCTCCAAAGCTTTATGATGTAATCGTACACTCAATATTTCTTTTTAATATTTTACAAATAATATTGTATTCTAAACTACTGTTGCTGTTGCCATGTTTTTTGACTTTACAAACAAATGAAGTGTTTTACTCCGCTGAAATAGTTTCTGGAACTTTTTCTCTCTTTGTCATAGCAACTACTATACATTGGTTAAAATAGTTGAAGTCAAGTCCTTTACTTCAATTTCCCCTTTTACAAAGTTAAATAGCTTTTTTAAATAGATCGGGTTGAAGCCATTTGAATCTCATAGTTTTAATCTTTACCTTTTCTTCTAATTTGATATTGATTTTGATGTTTTTCTTCCTAATCTGTTAATTATTTTTTTATACAGGGAACAGATATTAAAATGATTACCATTAATAATTGACCATTATTGATGTATTAGGATTTGATTCCTTTCATTAGAGGCCAAGCTGTTTGTTTACTGCATAAAATACTTTTCAACCCTTTTCTTGATTAAGGTATTATTTAGTTAATTAATAAGGCATTAATGATATAGTTGTGATATTTTTTGAGTAATCTGCTTTAAAATATTTCTTTCATTCTTTGATCAGGAAACTTTTTTCCTTTTCCACAGCTACCCTTTGTCCAACTTTATATTGAATTAAATTATATTTCAAAATATAAATTATATTTATTTGAAGTACTTGGTCAAATTCTTCATCAAATTTCAAGCCTTCATATTTTTCACAATCTGCAATTATCTCATCATGAAATTGTTTCTTATGCTCATTATGAACCTGCAAGGTGAAAAGAATCAAATATATCAATAAATTATTTTTCTTAATGCCTTTGTATACACAATAACATCAACCCCTTTAACTCTTCTTTGTGTTTCTTTGCCAAATGGGGAACATGTGAACTACACTTAAATTTACTTGCAACTTCTTGTTTCACTAATTATAAGATTGTCATGATAGCAGTAGCTCAATACTCCCTAAATAGTAGCAACTTGCTACTTGGATAGCAATTGTAAATTGAGTATGCAAATTAAGATTTACTGATGACCAAAAGCTTTTGAGAAATGGCACCAAATCCTTCTGTCTTTTCCTCGGTTCTATTATAGACATGTTAGCAGCAGAGGGCACCACAAAATACTATAGCAAATTTTGGATTTAAAGCTGTTTCAAAGGTAACTATGGCCAAAGGACTCATATCCTAGTGGTAATCTGGCATTTTTTGAGTCTTTTCCTTCTGCTCCCTCATTATTAGAAGATGTAAATTCCATGAAATGGTGTAGCTATAGTCGACATCTTGTTTAAGGTAAAAACTTATATAGATCCATTTTAGCATCTCTTGATAAACAATTTGCCTATATTCTTTCTCTTTATAGGTGTCAATCAGCTAGAAATTAAAGATATGATTGAATTATTAAAGAATCTCAGTATGGAATTTGTGGAGGGATTACACTTGGTTGAAGCATAGGAAAATGAAAATTTTAGATCTATGTCAGTATTTTAACACTGAAATGAAAGTCTGCTGTTCTAGAGGGAAATCCAAAATGAACTTTTTTTATTAATAAGTTATTGATAAAAAAAAAAGTTCATTTTGGATTTCCCTCTAGAACAGCAGACTTTCATTTCAGTGTTAAAATACTGACATAGTTTTATCAGAATAATAGTTTTATCAGAATAGTTTTATCAGAAAACTAGGAGGACTCTGTTGGGTTGTTCTATAAGACCCAAAGTATTATCCATATAGTTGTTTTAACCATGAAGCTAAGAAAAGTAGAAGTAACAGAAATCAAATTTTTGAAATCTACATGCTTGCTAAATCCCATGTTTTTGTATACAGAAACTGAATTCTGAACAGTTTCTTTCCATTCCAGTTTTAGTAATGGTAATATTGCAGTGAAGCTGACTTTCTGCCATGTCCCTTTCTCTTCTTTCCCTTACCCTGCTCCATTTCACATAGGGTTAAACTTAATTCTGTTTAAAGCATAAGGAGAGAACAGAAATATTCTACTTCCTGAAGTTATGTTTATCAAATTTGATGACAGTAAATAATATACTGAATGTGTGACAGAAACTCTCATAAACAATTTGTCTTTTTGTCTATTGGTAAATATGAACTTTACTTTCCAATAGACCTTTTAGTATTATTATTATTTGAGTGACCATTAATATTCATGGCATGCAATTAAAACTGGAATGTCATACTATGAAGTGAATAGATTAAAATGAAATTATATGTCTAAGTTTATTTTTTTCAGGTCAAGCTGATGCCTCCAGCTCCCAATGATGACCTAGCAACATTGAGTGAACTAAATGATGGCAGTCTTCTTTATGAAATTCAGAAACGCTTTGGCAACAATCAGATATATGTAAGTAATTTTAAAATTTTCTGTTGTAGTTCTTTCATCTTTCTGGTTAACTTGATCTATTCAAAACTGCATAGATTAGGAATTTTCAAAAGGTAAAGACATTTTATTCCAAAAAGATATGAATGACACTTAAGTTACCATAATTATATGGTATATACCATAATTATATGGTAACATTTAAGTTGCCATAATCATATAGGGAAACTTCTGAATATCTACATTATTGGTTCTTCAATTCTGTTTGTAAAAGAGTTTTGAAGACTATGTTTAGTGCCATTTTTTTTCAGAATTACAAGGTTCAAAGTAGAAACTCTCTGCCCAGAACCATATGAACAGATCTGAGTCTATGTACATTATTACAGAATTTGAAAATATGCAATAATTCTATGGAAATAATTATTTTGACAATTTAAAACTTTTATTGCTATAAATAATTAGTAAATGTCTTGTCTCTTATCTATTTCTGCTTGGGGAGCTCTGGATATTCAAACTAAGGAATGAGTTTACTTGGGAATGAAAATTTTCCTTATATTTTGAAGAAATTTCATTATATTGGAAATTGAAGTGAATATAAGTAATTTATATCCAGATATGATAGCAGGAATCATGAATAAGATTTTGATTAAAAATTACATGGAAATTTTGATTGTTTGTTTAAATCTTATCATTTTCATATGTATTTTTTCAATGCTTGATAATTCAGACACCTGGGAAAAATAACTAATTTGAGTATGAGCATGTAGATACTTATGGGTCTGTGTGTTGGGGGTGGGGTGCATTTTAACAGAGTCAAGTGCAGATAATTTCTTTAGTGAGGTTAGTCTGCAAATCTCTGAATTCCTTTTGATCACTTCACTTTTTTTCCTAATTTACTAAGAAGTTGATTAGATCATTGTCATGTAAATGTAAAGCATGCAAATCTATTTGGGATTAATAAATTATCATCTTCCCAGTATTTAGGAAAATGTATCATAGCAACCCAAATCCTACAATAAAGTTTTTGCTAGTGTGACTGTATTTGAAATTAAGTATTTCTAAATTGAATAGAATTTAAGGTAAAGATTTGGCAAATCTAGGTGAATCATCCTGGATTTGGATTTTATTGTATTTAAGCTTGAAATTTTTAATCTCATTGTGGGAACTGGGCCAAAAATGCTGACGTTGTAGCTGTTTATCTTGTTTTGGTTTTCAGTCCAATTGTCCTATTATATTCCTTAAGGATTTGTTAAGTAACTACTATGTGCCAAACACCTTAAGAGAATGATTTATCTTCAGCATTCCCTCATAACTAAAGCTATCCAATGATTATTCTCATTGAGAAAGAGAATTGGAATCTGAATAGTTTCTTCCCTTTGAAATCCCTTCAAGTATTTGTATGATTTTGATCTTCAATCCAAAAGCTGGAGGAACCACTCAGATTAGCAGCAGAGTGGGCTAATTCATTTTTTAAAATAGATTTTCACGTCTTTCATGTATGAGAAAAAAATAGAAAGCCACTTAACCCCATTGTCTTGCAAAAAAAAAAGGAGTATATATTTTTTCTTCTAAGACAATTCTGAATACTCAAAACTTTGTAGCTTAATGTCAGCTTAAAATGTAAGTAAATTGGAGTCCTGTGACTTACCTATTAATCAGAAACCTCCAGTCTAATGAAATCTTTAAAAATGTTTAAATCTTTCAGTCTTACATTTTATAAAAAGAATATTTTCTTACATGACTATCTCATATGAGTCAAGGATCATTATAGACAATACTGTCTTCTTCAGGGGCACTGTCATCATTTTCATCATATTTAATAAAAAATAATTAAACAAAGTTTGAGATTTTTTATAGTCTATCTTCTTCACAGATGTTATGATGGAGAATATCTAACAAATTATCTTGTCCAGTCCTCTATTTCACAGTTAAGGAAATTGCAGACCAAAGAAGTGATGAACTTGTCCAATGTAAATAGGTGGCATTAGCAGATACTAGATTTGTTGCTAGAGGTAGCAATCTTTCCTTCTCAGAAAGTTGAAGGTCTTCTAGACACTTCTGAGAACTTTAACTGTCTCTTGACATTCTGACTTCATTTCTCCATTCTGGATTTGGAGAGGAGCCAACTACCACTCTGTCACTGTTAGCAATGCTAAAATAAGGACTTCTTTCTTTTGTCTCTCATTTCATTTCCCTTCATCTTTTCTTGAGCATTCATCTTTCCATTTGTGAACTCATATATATTTTGTTCCCAGAACTTATTCTTTCTTTCTTAAAAGAAATATTCTAACAAATTACAGAGGATATATGGTAGAAGATAGGACAATGCAAGGGATCTGAGAACATCCTGGTATTGATATATGGATCTCATTTATGGAACTTATTCTTCTAAAAGAAAGCTATGTCACCTTGATAAAATGGAACCTTCTTTTATTTGGATACCAAGAAACTGGACTGAAATCCCTGGCTAAATCACTTATTACCTGTGAGACTACTTCCAATTTATTTAGTTTATTGGCATTAGATTATTCAACTGTAAAATAAAGAAGTTGTACTGCCTCTAAAATTGTATTTCTTAATTTGTGATCCAGAGTTCACTTAAGGGATCCATGGATAGATCTCCAAAAGCTCATGAATTTGGATGGAAAAAATACATTTTAATATAACTGGTTTCCTTTGCAAACTTCAGTATTTTGTCTTATGCATTTAGGAATATTATTCTGAGAAAGGATTTACATGATTTATAAGATTCCCGAAGAGGGTCATAACCCAGAAAAAAGTTGAGTAGAGATCTAAAATCTCTCCTAACTCCAAATCTAAGTTCTTTTGATCAGATGATGTTCTTTCATGAAAGGTTGGTTGGTTGGTTCTTGTCTGTTATCAAAGAAGACCAAAATGACATCATTATGTGAGAGACAAGTTTACAGTATGTCCAACTGTGACTGATCAGACCTATGCAACTTCAGGTTGCTCTACCACAGATCAAGCAGAAATAGTTGTTGTGAACCACTGGGGTGGTTACACTAAACTTAAAACTCTCACGTTTCCTTTGAGCTGTTTCAATTCAGCCTTGCTCATGGAGCCCTCTAAGGAGCGCATGCCATGTGGGTGGTCCTGTGCCAGTGTCTCCCATGCTGCACAATCCATTCCAAAGTTCTTAAGAGAGACCTTCAGTGTCCCTGCATCACTTCTTCTGACACTCACCCCCACCCCCATGAGTGCTGTCCTGTTAGCTCACCATAAAATAGTGTTTTTAGCAAGCATATATTTGACATTCTCACAACATGACCAACACTGTTGTAATTGTACTCTTTATAGTGACATTTGAATGCTTGACAATTTAGCTCAAGAAAGGACCTCGCTTTTGGGGTGTCTTATCCTGTCAGGTGATCTTCAGGATCTAAGATAATTTAAATGGAAGCAATTCAGTTTCCTAGCAAATCCAGGACAATCTGTTCCTTTTATTTTTATAAAGATGGACAATGAAGGAATCCTTGAACTCTTGAGGGATAACCTCCTCATGCCACATAATCTGAAAAATTCAGTCAATATTTATATGAGTGATGCCCCCCCCAGCTTGTAAATATCGACTGAAATAGAATCAGCACCAGGTTCTTTTTCAAAAGAAAGGGTTCAAACCTCTTCTTCAGTTGGAACTATTTGCATACTATTGCTCTTTATCATGAAGAGGATTACAGGTAGGCTCTGAAGATTAGAAATGGATCCTGGATCTTCTGATTAGCAATTAGATGACATTGACCCAATCACTTAATATCTCTGAAGATTAGTTTCTTTAACGTTTTTCTTGCTTCACAGCACTATCTCAAAGTTTAAATTTTTTTAAAAAAATGAGTATTCATCTTCAGTATACCAGTGCTTTGAAGAATCTACTGTATCATTGATGTATCCTTTCACCAAAGCAGATTGCAATATTTCTATATTTCTAATTTTGTGTCATCTGTCTTATCATAAACACTCCTTAGGCAAGTCACTTTAGCCCACTTGAGGTCTTTGTATGGCACATCACATGTACAGGAGAATAATTGCAACACTTGGACACTTGGACTGTCTATGTCTCACTTGTGATATAGGTTTCCATTTTGTTCAAGTCATATATGTCCTGGTAAATGTCTTTTAGGACACTTTGTAGCCAAGACATCAATAGTGGTATATTACAGACTATATTACCTTTGGAATATGACTTTTAGGATTCCTAAAGTTTTTAATGTTTTTGATGTAATGGTCCTCTATGGTTTGGAATCCTATAGTATTCCTCAGATAATACTGATTATTCAATAGTAACTTGAAGCAAAACACAATGTAGGATCCATTAATCAGGCAACAAGAATTTGCTTGTTCCTTAGTATAACTTATATTCCAGATATTGTTCTAGGCATCATCAATAATAAGACATATTTCTATAAGAAATATATTCAAAATAAATACTAGTTATTTTTAAGAGGTCATGGGGGGGGCTAGGTGGCTCAGTGGAGTCAGGAGTGCCTGAGTTCAAATCTGATCTGCGACACTTAAGAATTACCTAGCTGTGTGGCCTTGGGCAAGACACTTAACTCCATTGTCTTGCAAAAAACCTAGAAAAAAACAAAAACAAAAAAAAAGAGGTCATAGAAACAATTGGAAAGGCAATCTTGAAAGGAGTCAAAAAGCATGTGATTGCTGAGCTAATTTTGAAAAGTAGGACCATTAAAAATTGTTTAATTTCCCAAATGTTATCCAGCTAATGTTTATTCTGTTTTGAATCCCTAACTTTTGTCCATCTGCAATGACTTCCCAGGAAGTATTTAATGTTCTTATTTATGTTTTTTTCCCAGTGCAGATGGGCAGTTATCTGTCAAGTGTTTTTGGTTTTCATTGAGGGGGCTTTGTAGTGTTTCATTGCTTGCTACAATTAACATGATGTTGTTATAAAAAGGAATATCTAGAGAACATCATCATCATCATCATTATAGAAACTCTTGTATTTGTAGTTAATGTACATTTATTAATTAGAAAATAATCTTATTTATTTTCTTTTAAAACTTGTGAAGCAGCAAAATGAGTACTAACTCAGATCTGAATTTAAATTCATGTTTGAGAAAGTCATTTAAGTTTCCTAAGGTTTCACTTTCCTCATCTGTAAAATTAGGAGTCTGCACTATGTGGCCCCTATGGTACATTACAACTCTAAGATATATGATACCATGATTCTGTGATTTTAATATACTTGGGAAAAGCTAGTGGTTACTAACTCAAAGTCTTCTTCTATCTTAAGTAAGCAAACAAGAATATCTTAAATTATCTGCATTTAGATTAGCAGTTTGGTCAGAACAGATTGAGAAGATATAATCTATAAAAAAAATCACCAGTAAAAGTCATCTTTTCATCATAAATATGTCTCATGAATGATATATAAATTTTTAATATGAAGATAAAGAAAGAAAGAAAAAATCTAATTTTCCCCAGATTTTTCCTAAATACATTTATGTTACACATTGGAGAAGTATCTTAAATCAGTTCTATTGATACATTTTCTACATGAAAAGTGCTAAAATCCAAGGAATTTAGATTACTCTCCCAATATTGAATGCCTTCCTTTTAGGAAAGTATGCTGACATGGAACAAGATGTAGGACATAAGGATGAAAAAATTCTATTTAGTCCAATATATAGCTCCAAGAAAAAGATAGTAAACTATATTGTATTAAGCTAAATGGCTTAGGATAACCAAATTCAAAGGTCTTCAATAGAAATAAGACCTTCAGCATCATAGATCTTGAACTGAAAGGGCTGTAATTTTATAGCTTCTTAACTGAAGCTGAGAGAGAGAGAGACTATTTGACATGGATAAAATCATTCCATTTGTCTATTTTAAAATTGGGGAAGTTATCACAAAGACAGGAGGTATTGATGATGATGAAGTGATATCTTGGTCTTTCCTTTCCCTGATTCTACTCTATTGTATTAGATAAATGATAGACATATCTTGTCTATATTTTGCTATATCAACAATAACCAAAATCCACCTAGTCAGTGAATGCCTGAGCAGAAACTGTAATCCAAGTGTTCTGACATTTAATTCTATTTCTCTTCTAATAGCAACATGTTGCCTAAATATATAAATTTTCTGACTAAGTTATAAGCTAAAGTTCTTATACATATGAAACAAATGTGATATACACTATAGTATGACTTCATTACAAAATAGTACTAGAATTATGAATTGGAATTTGAAATAATATTTCTATAAAATCCAAGGGGAAAATTCTATTTATCCTTAACAAAGACAATGGCTATATTATAGATTGAGATATTAACACATAGAGCAAAAAAATTGTTGAGAAGGCAGCAAAAACTGAGACTAAAGGACATCTGTTCTTAGTTGCAAATCTAATTCTAAGCTTAGTGATAATCCAAAAAAAAGGTGTTGATTACTTCCCCTAAAATTTATTCCAAATTCAAGAAAATTTTCAATTCAACAAATATTTTTTGAGTTCTTGCCAGGGACTGGCCTAGATAAAAATGAAGCAGTCCCTTGCCTATAAAGAATTTAAATTCCACTAGGGAAACAGAATGTACATACATAAACATATGCAAAATGCAAATAGATTAAAGGCAGAGTAATTTTAGTGATCAAAACAGGGGAGAACACTAACAGCTGGGCTGATCAGAAAAGGCCTGCCTTATGGTTTTTGCTTTGAAAGAAATTAGGCATCGGCAGCTTGCTGGCACAGTGGGTAGAACACCAGCCCTGGAGTCAGGAGAAAGTGAGTTCAAATTTGGCCTCAGACACTTAATAGTTACTTAGGTGTTTGACCTTGAGCAAGTCACTTAACCCCAATGCCTTGTCACAAAAAAAAATTAAAGAGATTAGATAGAGGTGAGGGTGGAAAAGTGACTGCAGAGATAGAAAACTTTGAAAGCAAAAACATGGGTGTGGGAGATGTGATACAGAGAAAAATATATTATTTATACAATCAGAGATTTTAGATTAAAAGCTCACCTCTCCATAGTTCCTACCTATTTGACCTTGGGCAAGTCACTTATCTTCCTTGAGCCTCAATTTCCTCATCTCTAAAATGAAAGGGTCTGATAGGACTTCCAATGATGTACTTTTATATCTCTGATCCTTTGAATGATTTTAGAGGTAACAACAAGAATATCAGTTTAGTCAGAACAGAAAAAAATAATATGATATAGGACAGACAGGGCTGCTAGGTGGTGTAGTGGATAAAGCACAGGCCTTGAGTCAAGGTCAAGGTCAAGAGTACTTGGGTTCAATCTGGTCTCAGACACTTAATAATTACCTAGCTATGTGGCCTTGGGCAAGCCACTTAACCCCGTTTGCCTTGCAAAAACATAAAAAAAAAAAGAACTACTCAGTTCATGATATTTAAGGGGTTTTTTTCTCCTTTCTAACAGACTTATATTGGGGACATACTTCTGCTTGTCAATCCATTTAAAGAACTTCCAATTTATTCCAATATGGTGAGTATTCATTTTACACTGATATTAATCGTGATTCATTTCCATTAAACATATCTAATTTTATTACATGATTAGATAAGAACAAAAAGTAACCAATTCGCATTTATCAGAGAATCACTTTGGGAATCTGCATTCATGAACTCATTCATGAATAAATAAAAAAATAGCAAATATTTACTATGTGGTAAGCACTGTTCTATATATTATAGCTACAAGTACAGAACTTCAAAGGTACTACTTCAACTTCAGGAATTTAAATTCTTAATTAAATTTTCTTCCTCTTGAAATATTTTGTGCTTTGGACCTTTTCCCCTTGTATTATCCTGTTGCTCACTAACTGACTCTTCCCCTGTGGTTGAACTACAAAAACAGTTCATCCTCAGTCTATCATGGAAAATGTATATTTCACCAGTCTGGTTTCCTGACCAAAGAAGCTTCTGAAAGTACAGGAATAGGCCAGGTACAGTCACACCCCTGACTCCCTGCCCTAGTGTTCTCAATTTTTCAATTCTTTGGCTAAGTTGAATCAAAGAGCAATACCTTTTGTGAAGCTGAAAGAGAGAAAGGTAAGTGTTTTGAACAGTGTTTTATCCCCTTGAGATTCCCTAATGTAGGGGTCACCATAAGAAGGTTGCAGGCCCCACTATCCCGCCTATATCATTCCCCCCTCCTCAGATAACTGGACTGAATTACTTTTCCTCACTTATATCCATCAGACTGTGGTGCAGTGATGGTAGTAACTTTTGAGTTTCTGCAATAGAAGAAAAATCCTGGAGTGAATGCCAGTCCAAGCCTGTGAATTCTTTAGAAATTGGCATGTTCTACTGTTAATAGATAAGACTGCTGCCTTCTTATGCTTCTTTCTTTATCTTTTCTTTCTTTGTTTGTTTCTTCCTATGGATTCAGCTGTAACTGTTGTGTCTCTCTAGAATTTTACAACCTTTTTTTTTTAGTAGAGATTAGGAAAAAAAATCTGGATATCAGCTTGTTGATCACATGACCCAGAAGTCTCAAGGAACTTCTATTCTAATTGGGGATAAAACATACAGAGTAGAGTAGTGAAAGAGGTAGAAGGAGAGACAACGGAGTAGACATTTTTTAAATGGTTAGTCTTTGATGAAAAATTTTCAAGATGCTGAGTATGGTTATAAATGTCAAAATCCACAGAAAAGTAAAGGGAAACATAAAATGTCTTTATAGGATCAATAGGTGATAATTTCATGTCTTTCTCTTTTAGACTTATATAGAATATGGACAAATAGCACTGGCTGTGAAATTTGAGAAATAATTTGTTAATATTTTGAATATTAGTGTAGTCTTTCATGACTGTCAAATTATGTCAAATTTTATGACTGTCAGGTTAATTTATAAAACAGATTATGTAACCTTTTTTTCTATTAGAATCTAGCTGCCTTGAGGAGAAAGTTTTTTTCTGTCTTTTGTTCTTTGTATTCTAGAATTTAGCAGTGTTTAACACAAACTCAATGCCTATTCATTTAGTCTTGATGAAGTAAGAGATCTTTTAAAAACTCTAAATGAAACAGTGTTTTCCTTCTGCTCTCATATTCTATTAGTGTGTTGACTTCCTGTTGACTTCTGTTAATGTTGCTATTCCTTAATGCTCAATTGGACCTATTCTCTTATTATTTCCACTTTTTTCTTTGCTTAGAATATGCTGTATCATAGGAACATATGTATATAAATTATATGATTCCAAGGAAGAATATCTTTCTTTTTATATTTTATTGTTTTTTCAGATTTTTGCAAGGCATTGGGGTTAAGTGGCTTGCCCAAGGCCATGCAGCTAAGTAATTATTATTAAGTGTCTGAGGCCGGATTTGAACTCAGGTACTCCTGACTCTAGGGCAGGTGCTCTATCCACTGCACCACCTAGCTGCCCCAAGAATAACTTTCAAAAAGGAGATTGTTATTCTTTCTAAATCAAATAAATCTTTAGTGAATGTTTCCCTTTTTGAGTGAAACTTCCATTGTAGATTCTATTTTAATCTTTTTTCCTCATAGTCACTCAAATACATGTAATGATATCTATCAAAAACCAAGCAAAATGGCTTCTCTGAATTTTGCAGGCCTGCCATAAGAACATACCCCAAGAGTAAAAAAATCCTTGGTAAAGTGTTTAAAATTAATGAAATTAAATTTACCAATTAGTTTGAATTTAATAAAGTTAATAAAATAAGTAGTTTTGGGGAAGGGTGAGATGGTGCAGTAGATAGAGCACCAACCCTGGATTCAGGAGGAGCTGAGTTCCAACCCAACCTCAGACAATTGACACTTACTAGCTATGAGACCTTGGACTTAATCTCGTTACCCCACAAAAAAAAATAATAAGTATAGTCTTTAAAAGTTTTCATTAGTTTTATTGAGCAAGTCACTGTTTTAATTCAGTACATGTATTTTCAATTGAGATTAATTAAATCTCCCTTAAGAATTTCTCTGAACTGAGATAATTTGCATTTGACAGTTCTACAAGATTTCTCCACCTAAGGTATCAAGCAGATAATCTATTTTAACGTAATATGAGTTCATGTTATAACGCCAGAAATATAGTATCCATTTGATTGCATTGTAATTACACATAGCCAAAACTTTCAAGACTATTGAATTCGTGTAGACATGATTAGTAAGAGATTTATGGGGAAAAAAAATCATAAGCAGATTTGGTGCTGAACTTGTTGTCATGAAAAGGCTTGATTTATTATTGTGCCACATATAATACACTTCAAGTCTTAAGAAAAAATCTTTGTCGGAAATGGACATATTCCTAAGCACAGAATGAATAGAAAAGTAATTGTATTTTCTTGTAGCCTGATACATACTGCTGAGGCCCCCTTGTGTTTGAATTTATATTTCACATTAATTGAAGTCTTGCATTTTATGAATTAATCAGGAGCTTAGACTTTTTAAAAGTGGTTTTAAGTGATTTTTAAAATGAAAGTAAAAAAGTAAAGTAAGTTGCATTGTTAGTAATCCATATCATAAAAATTCTAGCACTATCTAGAATTTTTTGCCTAAGAATTGGGGGAACTCAAATTATAATCAGCTCTATGTCTCACTTTCCATCTCAGAAATCCCACTCCAAATGCTCCTGCAGATATTGAATATTAGATATCATACAGTAAATAATTAACCAACCTTCTGCTTATTTAGTATAATTTCTTACACAAAGGGAAACTGCATTACTGTGTTTTAAAGGAGAGAGAAAACACAACTTGTGAATGAATTAAAAGGCAAACACAATTCTATGGTTTTAATATATATATATATGTGTGTGTGTGTGTACATATATATTAGTTCATATCACTAGTAAGTATAAATTTGCATATATTTACTTATATTTAAAAGTACATCAATTAAGAAAATTCCAATTTAATGCTGTATTTCTCATTTTGAATGTTTACTATTCCAATAGTAAATTTAACATTTGCAAAATCTATAATTATAAAATGAATACATAAGAATTATCCACAATATAAGAAGCATTGGTAGCTTAAACAATAGAGGATCATCCTTGAATTAGGAAGAAATGTATTACAAGTACTGCCTCTTAACACATGCTAACTGTGTAACCCTAAGAAAGTAAAACATAATAGAGGTTTTACAAATGAATTCAATATGGAAACTATTTCTACTTTGGTAGACTCAAAATTAGGATGATATTTTTAGCCCATATTGAGTATGTCCATGATGTTAAAAGAGAATGTGCAAAATAAATACAAAGTAAATCTCAGAGTCAGGAAGATATGATTCTAATCCTATTTCTGGTTCATGGGTGCTGTTTGATTCTTCAATAGTAATTAAAGACTATAGGTTACAGAGAAAGTACCAATCTAATTGGCTAAAGGAATTTCCTTATTCAGGAATTTGCTGTATTAATGAAATTATGGGTCTGATTTACACCTGTTCAATATTCATTATTAGTAAAGAGTTCTGTCTCAGTGCCACATATTTTTTCAGGTCATGCAACTTTATTTGAGCAATACTGGAAGGTTGTGTTCCTCTTTGCCTCCACATATTTTTTCCTGTGCTGAGCGAGCTTACCACATGCTTTTCCAGGAGCAGAAACCTCAATGCTTCATCCTCAGGTATAGTGCCTTTTATCATTGTGTATAATACACCATCTGATACTTAACATTTTTTTTGCAAAGAACTTGGCATCTCCATTTTTATGACTAATTTCATTTGCTTCATCAACAATTGAAGTTGGAATGTAACTATATAAATAAATATTTTATATTTCCATCAACTGCTACTCATTTGCATTAGTTGAATATCCAGAAGAGCAAAATTTATCAACAATATAACAAAATTCAATAGTAACCTATTTCAATTTACAGATTTCAGAATCCTTTTCTTTAAGTCCCAAGAAACTGCAATTAATTGATGAATGAATGAATGAACCTAAATTCCATAAGATAAAATTTAGGAAATAAAATGACATAGTTTGTGTTTTCAAAATTATAATTTACTTTAAATAATGTTATATATTGGGGGCCTATTGTTTAGTCAAAAATTGAAATGTTTTGGGGGGTTTTTAAAGAAATTGATCAGTTTTTGTTATTCTGAGGACCTGTACTTTCATGCAGAGTGATGATTGCTTTGAATAAAATAGTTTTCTAAACATTTCTAAATAAGTAACCTCTAAAATATTTCATTTTAAGCTATACACCATTTTAATTTTGTTATTTTTTTATTCAATCATAGAATTTATATCTGAAAGAAATTTTAAATAATATTTGATCTAAGCTTCTCATTTTATATATAAGAAACCTGAGGCTCAATGAGGATTTGTTCAAAGTTGCAAAAGAATTCACTAGCAAAACCAGGGATGAAACTTAGATATTTTTATTTGAAATCAAATATTCTTACCACTACAAAGTACTTAAAACCACACGTAAGCATATTGTATTAAATTGTGATAGCAAAAAAAATTGCATCAAATTTATATATTTCAAAACTTTGGGATAAGGCATAGAATTATAGAATTTTAAATATCTAATTAGGGATGATTGGAATGTTGTAACATTAAAAATGAGCTCAGAAATATTTCTAGTGGCAAGCTAGAGGTGAAGGAATATTATGTATGGGCCAGAACACCTGATTAGATACTTTGCTCTGCCACTGACTAGCATTTTGATCTTGAGGAAATCCCTTGGCTTCCCTTTATACCTTCTGTAAAATGAACATGGTACTTGTTCTATTTCCCTCACAAGTTGATTATCTCAGTTTTGTCCCATGCTCATTTTTACAAGTAAATAGAGGTCAAGTGACTTCCCCAATATTATACAACTTGGAAGTGTCTAAAGTTAGATTTGAACTCGTCTTCTTGACTCCAAGTCTGACATTTTATCCTGCATTAAAATATACATGTTATTCTTTCTACCCAGAATAAACATTATTACCTTCACTTGCTCATGATTATGTTGATGCTGGTTAAAAACTAGAGAGAATACAGTGGATAGAATGCTGTATTTGGAGCCAAAAAGACTATTTTCAAATCTTTCCTCTAAGATTTACTATGTATATATATATATACATATATATAGATATACATATAAATAGACAGATAGATAGAGAGATATTTACTATATATATATGTGTGTGTGTGTGTGTGTGTGTGTGTGTGTGTGTGTTTCAAGTTGACAAGTTCTAACAAGTGCCATGATAACTCCAGGTAATTAATGAAACTTTTCAGAGCTGATCTGAATTGGTCAAAATCATTGAAACTTTCAATGTAAACACCAAAGTTGAAACATGATGTAATCTTCAAGCCATGCTATATATTCAGAAAGTTATCTGGGTAAAATTAAAAACATTTTCATAGTTCTTTTATCTTTATTCACATGAAACATTATCAAGATAGTGGAACAAATTAAAATTAAATCAACAAGCATTTATTAATTACTTACTATATGCCTGACATTGAGCTAAGCCCTTTTACAGATACTGTCTTATTTGACCTTCACAACTACCCTGAGATGTAAATGTTTTTATTATCTTCATTTTATTAATTTAAAAAAAAACTGAAGCAAAGATTAAGTGACTTGTCCAGGGTCACACAGTTAGCATGTATCTGAGGACAGATTTTAATTTGAGTCTTCTAGATTTTCAATCCAAATTTCAAATATTATATGTTTTTTAACTGATAATAATAATATAATTCCACAACTGGAAGAAAATAATGAGTCTTCTTATCCTAATCTTTCATTTAATTCTGTTTTTGTTCTGGTGGGGTTTGGGGGGGGGAGAATAAAGAGCATTTTTTATGATCAGACCAAGGACCAACATTATAAATGACTTACCAAAGTTTCAGACTAAGCTGAGTCTAGATCTCAAAGTCCCTCAAATCCAGTGTCAACATATTTTCCATTGTATCATTCTACTTCTAAAATAACATAAGTATTTCCATATCAAGTATAGATCCAATGCCTGGACAACTATTTGAGTAATAGTACTGCTTACAATAAGCTAATTTATCAAGGAAATCAATTTGTCCTAATAGGAATGAAGTCTTGGAACAATAGAGACATAATGGCAGAATAGCAAAAGGAAATATAGCAATCTTTCTCTCCAGTCCCCCCCCCAAAAAAAAAACAGATCTGGAGAATGTTTTAAAAAAAGCCTTCTTGGGGAATTTAAGTCATTTTTAAGCCTCAATTGGCAAAGAGAGAGAGTCAAAGAGGTCTGTAGATACTAGGAATAGTTTGGCTAGGAAAACAGTATGCTAGCTCCCAAGCACTACATCCAAGAGCAATAAAGTACCATACTTCAATTAAACACTTCAATCTTTTATATGGATGAGCAACTGAAGCTTGAGACAGTGCCCCACTTCCTCAAAGTGAACAGAGTCCAACTCTATCATAAAGTTTAAAATAAAAAAAGTCAAAATATTGTTTAAAGTCAAAAAAGCATGAAAACATCAAAAAAAACTTGACTATAAAAAGCTAAAATGGTGACAAGAAGATCAAAACACAAATTCAGAAGAAAAATATGAAAACATCTCCAAACCAAGAGCTTGGGATATTATCTTCAGGAAGGCAAAGAAGCTAGGATTACAAACAGGAATAACTTATCCATAAAAATTGAACCTATTCTTCAGGGAAAAAATGCACATTTAATAAATAAAAGACTTTCATGTATTCTTGATGAAAAGACCAGAGATGAATTTTAACAAATAACATTTAAACACAAAAAGAAACAATAGCTATTTACATTCACTCTGAGCAATCAGGACCCAAACAATGGCCCCATGCTCTTGAACTGAGACCTATTATTGACCAATCAATGAGAGGCATAATAATTTGGGTTTAAGGCATAGCCTGTAAAATCTAAGATATCTTAAGAGGTTTCAGTGATCCAATTTTACATGTCTTTGGGCAGAGCACTCTGAGAAAAGGGTCTATGTGGAAAGAGGGAGCCGAAAACAATTAGAAGTGGAGGGAAGAGATAGAAAAGTATAGAAAAATTATCTTACATATATGGACTATATAAGTGGAAGGCTTTAGAAATAATAAGGAAATGGATGTCACTTGAACCTCAATCTCATCTGAAGGAGAAAAATAATATGCACTCATAAAATTGAATAAATATTACATTTTATTCAACAGGAAAATAGAGGGAAAAGAGGAAAAATGAGAAGGCAGAATTAGAGGGAGAGTAGATTAAGGAAGATATTAGTCACTATAACCAAAGATATACAATAATATGTATAGTTCTTTTTTGAAATGACAGAGAATTAGAATCTGAAGAGGTGCTAATAAATTGGAGAATGAGTGAAAATGTTATGATTTTATATATATATATATATATATATATTCACACGTATATACACATATATATACATACATGTGTGTATACATGTATATGATAGAATACTAGGTTTTGAGAAATAATGAAGGGGATAATTTCAGAGAAAGATTTGTATGACTTGTATGAACTGATACAATGGTACAAAGAAAATAAGTATTCCAATGGCAACATTATTGCAAAGACAAAAAACTTTAAAATATTTAGCAACTCTGATCAGTATAATGACTATTAAAAATTGTAGAAGACTAATGAAGAAGCATACTATACCTAATTCTAAATTCAGAGTTAGATGTGATCAATATATAAATTTATCTTTACTTGGCTATATATGTTTCTAATAGAGAGTTTCTTTTGTTCTTTTGGTTTCAGGTGAAGGGAGGAGAAAAGGTAGATTTTTTCTAAAGAAAAAAAATGAAAGTTGATTAAAAACTTAAAGCAATTAAAAGACTGAAATTTTAAAAATATAGGAAGAAATGAAGCCAAGGTCACTTTTCTTGGATCATAACCAAAATTTTTTGCCTAACATTTCAGTTTATGTTGCTGCCATTGGCATTATTGGCATTGCATTGTTGTTTTGTAGTTCATTCGTTTCAGTCATATCCTTACAATGCAACCCCCATATAGGACTTTCTTGGCAGATACTGGAATGGTTTATCATTTACTTCTCTAGCTCATTTTACAGATGAGAATACAAACAGGGTTAAGTGACTTATCCAAGGTCACATACAGCTAGTAAGTATCTGAGGCGAGATTTGAAATCAGGTCTGATTCCAAACCCAGTGCTCTCTCCACTGTGCCTCCTAACTGCCCTGTAGTTTGGATAACTGATTCATACAATCTTGTATTTTTGGTAACACTAATATTTCATTTTAATGTTCCAGTTGTATTCCCCATTAGACTGTGATCTCCTTGAAGTAGAGGTTATCTTTTGCTCTGTTTGTATCCCCAATTAGCATAGTACTCCAAACCTGTTAAGTACTTGCTAAATGCATACTGACCAATGTAGTAATTTCAAATGAATTCAGTATGGGATTTCCTTCCACCTACAAAAAGTCTAACTTTTGTGTTATTTAGAAAATATCTTTCTAGAGTTGTGGACAAAAATATTCATCACCTTGTGGCCTACCTGATTTTGCATTCTCTGAGACCATGCCCAGGCACATAAACAAACCTTGTTCAGTTTGACAAGATCTACCAGATCTTTTGCTCAACAACTCAACCTTTCGGGGTCTAGAGAGACCTCTAATCTTAAGACCAAGACCAGGCATAAAAAATAATGGAATTTAATGAAAAGTCTTATGAAAAGTTATAATTTGCATAGGAACCACCTGTTTTCTCAAATCTATTCTGATCAAACCTGAAGAGAATGATATAAAAGCAGTATGCATTAAGAAAAATAGTTTCATTTTATGAGCAACTCATTGACTATAGCCAATGAGATCATCAATAGTTGTCCACTAATTTGGATACCTTACTAATAAACATCAGAAGTGCTTTTGTGCACTGAAATTTTAGGCAATAAGATAAGGCTGGAGAGCTGTACTTCCAATTTGAATAGGAAATTTTGGTTTGCAAGACAGTGAAGACTTCAGATTGTCTCACAATTGTCCCATAGTCACTGATGTCCTCAAACCAGTATGAATTAGAATTTTTCAACAGTATCTAAGTCATGCCTAGTTTGGCATTCTCTTGTCAGAAATATAAAGTTAAGGATGATATATAGATATAAGAGAGATATCATCACTGTAATGTCATTTCAGTGCTGTGAAGATTTAATTAAATGCTGAATATTTCCAGCTAACTGAGTTCCCAAAAGTGAGTCTTCTCTATTATCTCAATGACACCCTTGAGAGAACTATTTCTTCTCCTCATAAAGCACAAAATTCAATTCAACAATCATATATTATCTAACTGCTCTATACAGAGCACTGTACAGGGCCCTGAGGGATATAAAGATAAATAAGGGATAATCTCTTTCTCCATGGACTTCATAGTAGTATGGAATAGAATACATGAATTCTTTACTTTTTTTATTCTTAACTTAAATTTAAAATTGATCATTACTAATAAATGGATAATCAACAAAACATGAAGTAAATCTTCAAATATGCTCTCCATGAAACATTAACAAAATTAAAATCTGGTGAAATATTAATTCTGGATCCCAAAGAGCAAAGGAGGAAAACAATATGGAAAAATCATATATATATATATATATATATATATATATATATATATATATATATTGTACAATCTTATATGAACATTATATGCACAATCTTATATGCACATTATTTGCACATAAGTAAAGGTATATTAACTTAATGGAATTTCCTATCCCTTCAAAAAACACCCTCCACTCATATGATGATGATAGAAAGAAGGGAGGGATGTACCAAATAAGATGGCACCCTTTTGCATTTCATTCAACTAAAGATCAAAGAAGAAAAAAGAGACAGTGAGAAATAAGGAGAAAAACAGAGACAGAGACAAAGACACAGAAAGGAAGTCAAAGACAGAGGTAGATTGAAACAGACGGAGGAGAATGAATGTGAATATGTCAGTCCAAAGAGGGAACTAGAGGATTATTAGTCTTTTCCATACTGGAATACCTAAAAATTGTAGGCACAAAGTTTAGAAGGTCAAGTTTATAAGGACAAAGAAAATTGTTAATTTGTGTATGTCTGTTCCATTCTTTCTTATAGAGTCATTTTCCTTTTCTTTTGCCTAGCATAGGACAGAGAAATGATTAAGAATCTGAAGAAACAATTGAAACAGCTCACATCGATCAGCTAGGAAAATAGGAGTGGTTCAGGTTTTGATGAGCAAATACTGAAACCAAAAATGTATCCAGCACTTCATTCTAAGGATCTATAAGTACTTTGAAAAATAAATCTATACCTGTGATTTAACTGGTATAAGGAAATGAAAGAAATTCCTTCAACTAGTACAGAGCAGCATCTATTCTTCAACCTATCATTTTAGGGAGTTATCCAAGACAAAGGTCAATTAAGAATTTTGCTTGGTTTCTCACAGGTAGTCAGAAAGGGTGTATGTTGAGAAGAATGGAACCAAAGTTTTCCAGACTCTGAGGTAAATTCTGTATCCAAAATGTCATACTATTTCTTTAAGGATAAATTCATACATGCCCATTCATGGGCAACTAGATAGTACAGTGGGTAGAGCACCAACCCTTCAGTCAGGGGGATCTGAATTCAAATCCAGTCTCACTTACTGTATGACCTTGGGCAAGTCACCTAACACCTCAAATCCAGGACCATCTTCAGTCATCCTGATTCATATCTGGTCACTGGACCCAGACGGATCTGGAAGAGAAAGTGAAGCTGATGACTTAGGACAGAGCCCCACCCTTTCACTCAAATCCAATTCATGTGCCTATCTTGGTATCACCTCCCTAATAGGTCTTCTTGGAGAATTAAGGATCATCATCATCATCATCATGTATCATAATTGATTAATTTTTTTCCCTTACCACCTATTTTGTGGAGCCTTCACCTTAAGAAAAGTCAAGTAATGTAAGAAAGAGGAGGGGAAAGAGAAGGAAAAGAAGGTGGAGAAGGAAGAAAAGAACTAACTTCTAATCCCAAACTCAGTATTAAAGACCATTTGACCTTATATAAATCACATACCTTTTCTGTATATGATTTTCTTTCTCTTTAAAATGAAGAAGTTGGATTAGATGATGTCCAAGGCTAGATCCACTGCAATGTTCTAAGTCTTTGTAGGATTTTTCTGTCCATTCAATTGCTGCTTCTGCTTTTTATTCTCTTCCAACTGACAAAATCATAACTTTGGTATTTCTCATCTATTTTCTGTGTATTCAAATATGTATGACTTTTATTCCATGTAAATGATTATTCAATGTTTATAAAAATCTGAAACTTTGTATAGAAAGCTCCATCAGATTCATAATATTAATCAGGTTTTTTTTCTTTATTTTTATTGTAAGATAAAGTAGAACTATACTTCAAGGCATTGATAATATCATATTTGTATTGCTTCCTCTAATATTAATTATAATGACTCTAGTTGTTTTGGAAAAGAAAACAGCATTATTGTATAATTAATGATGTATATTTGGATATGTACACAAATAATCATATTGGATCAAATGTTGTATATACAATATCTATTACTGGATAATAAACAAATCCCTGATTAGATAAATCAATAATTTTATTCAAAATAAACTTCTTGGAACAGTGAAACTGTTTTGCCTTAATAAAATGTTTTAATGAATGTGTTGGTGAGAATTGTGTTCCCAGTCTGGAATACTTAGAGGAAAATAAAGGAGATAACTAACTTTTTTTTTGCTATGAATTATCAGATGAAAATAAATGCTTTGAACCTTAATAAAAATATACATGGCCTCCCTGGCCCCTAATCTTTGTTCTTTATATTTAAATTTCATGGATTTTGTTATCTTGAGATACTTTCATTTTTTTCCTAGGTGATAGATTCTAAAGAACTCTGTTGCAACCCTACCACTCCTTACAAATAGCCCCTTGCCAAATGTTTTCATTGCTATATGTTCATCGGTGCAGGATTATTTGTTGTTCAGAATGAATCATAACCAGATTTAAGAAGATACCTTTAGGTTACCTTTACATAAATACGGAAATTTTTCTTCCTACAGAATGCTGCTTTACAATATTCTGTTGTAATATTTTTAATTTATAGCAATTACCTATAAATTATAGAATTGTAATCATTATATAATGTCTTACTTTTCTGATTCCTATTTTACTTTATATCAAAATATTAGATTTTTAATTATATCAGGGGAAAATTGCAAATATTCCATTTTTATTATGGCAAACTTTAGCTTTTGATTATCCTTGGCTTTTTTTGCCAATTAAAAATATATTAGAGGGGCAGCTAGGTGGCGCAGTGGATAAAAGCACCAGCCCTGGAGTCAGGAGTACCTGGGTTCAAATCCGATCTCAGTACTTGGGTTCAAATTCAACCTCAGACACTTAATAATTACCTAGCTGTGTGGCCTTGGGCAAGCCACTTAACCCCATTGCCTTGCAAAAAAAAAAATCTAAAAAAATTAGAAGAAACTATGTTACAGTGGAGAAAACACTAAGTCTAAGATCAAGAAGACTTGAGTTCACAGCTGGCCTCAAACGTTTATTAGCTGTTTGATTTGTTTGATTCTGGTACACGTTTCTCTGTTTCTACTTATTCACCTATAAAACTGGGATAATAATATCACCTACTTCTCAGGGTCATTGTGAGGATCAAATAAGCTCAGGTTTGTATACCACTTGACAGAGAGTAGATATTAAATTAATACCTGTTTCCTTTCTTCCTAAAGTGCTTTGCAAAAAGTAAAGTATTATATAAATCTGAGTCATTATTATTATTATTATTATTAAATAACCAATAATAATAATAATAATCTAAATATTTCTAAGCCCTAAATATCTAATTCTTCCTTTGCCTTTAAAGATTATTTCTGCTTAGTTGCAGGAGCCCATGCATAATTATGACCAGAATGACAAATAAGTTTCTTATCTGACTCTCTCTGCCTCTCTCCCCACTATAGTGGTGAAAGTGGTTCAGGAAAATCTGAAGCCAGCAAACAAATAGTGAGGCATCTCACATGTCGATCCAGCTCCAGCAGGTGTTTATTTGACTGCAAAATAAAAAATGTAAGTACCGTCATTGTTAGACTCATAGGAATGCAAGTTGAAGACAGAATCTAAAATTCAAGAAGTGGATATAAACTTAATATGTTTCTTCCTCTGACTGATTCAGGTTTCACATGGGAAAACTTAGGCCAGGATAGATAAGTTGATTTTTAAAAGATCATATAGCTAATATAAGTAAGTGACAGAGCCAGGACCTAAATTGAAGTCTTTTTATCCCTGGTATACTTTCCCCCAAAGAAAACTGTCTTCTTCATTATTTTTAATTCTAAAAAGGTGCATTTTACACATAGAAACTTACAAACATGAATTTACATATAATAGATTTTCTAAATAGCATTTATTATGTCATGTATTTGACACATTTTGTCTTACAGTATGGTTACATATGTATGTATGTATATATATATAAATAAGATGATTGTTAACCTTCAACTCCTTTTGATCTGTTACTATGCTTTGTTTTTGTTTTTACTTTTTTTGAAACTAGGATATTGAAATTTAGTAAACTAAATTTTTATTTACTTTAAACGTATTTTTCAATGATAGTGGGGATTAAAGAACTTTGAACACTAGGTGGGCATAATTATATATGTGAATTAGCAAAATTGTTCTGGCAGAGTCTTGTATCAAGATTGAACAGAGAGGCATGTGGAGAGGAGGGAAGAGAAAGTCAGTAGGCTATTGTGGTGAATGAAGCAAGAAGTAATGTAGCTTAGATTAGGATAAATATGGTGAGAATGATCATTCAAATAATATTTGGGAAGAACTTTCACCATTTCTTGGCAACTGACTAGGCAAAAGAGAGGGCTAAATCAAAGATGGCAGATGTTCTTAATATAGGTGGCTTAAAATGGCAGAGACCATCATAGACACAGGGGAATCAAATGTATTTGATGTGTTGGCTGAAATTTATGCTGAAGATGAACAAATGACAGAAAGTTAAGAACTCATTGGTATCCAGAGATATAAAATTTGAAATTATCCATATAAGGGTTGAGGATGAAGCAGTATATATGAGTTATATTGATAAGAAAAAGATGAGGAACAGTAGAAAGTGAAGAAAAATATAAGAATTTCATAGAGGATGCCAAGATATGTTATGTTGTTTTGTTGTAAACTTTCATTCTCAAAGAAGACCAAGACATCAAGTAAATAATATCATGGCACGCACATAATTTGAATTTAAGTGAAGGGGTATTGTGCAAAGACACCATTCTCATTATCTCTTTCAAAACCATCTGATCTCAGTGACATGAATAGAACACTGTACAACTGTTGTTTCAGATACAGTGGGAGAATGTTTTAGATATAGGTCTTTCCCATATCACCAAGGCACCTTGGTGCTACAGCATCATCAGGTTTAGGGGATTTTTACCTAGTAATATGTAGTCAAAGTTCCACAACTGGTAGTTTCATCACTTTTGCTCTTTATCCAGTCAGGTACATCCCTCATATTAGGTGATAAATCTTCATCAGTAGGGTACATTTAATGTATGGATTACATTATGGACTACAGGTCCATTTGTAGTTGGCAACAAATTTTCATCAGTAAGATAAAACTAACCTAGCCTGTTTCATGATGATTAATTTTATTCAGTTCTGCAACCTTAGGGGCAAGCAAAGCAGTATTTAAAAGTATAGAAATAGCACCAAGAGAGGAGAGTTCCAAAAAAAATATGAGTGGAAGGGTTAGATTTGGAAAGGAAAATTAAAAGCAATCATGTTAAATGACATATATCCTTTCAGTAAACCACAAAACAGAATAATTTGCTAAATATGTGATGGCAAATGAAAGATTCTGATTTAGAATAGTCACTGTCCCAGTTTGTGTATAAAACAATTGTTAAATGTGACTGATCATTTCAATAAACTAGAAATACACTTATTTTTTGCCCACTATGACTTTTCTAATGTGACCAGAAATATTAGTAGAGGCAAAGAGTTTTCATAAAATTTGACTCATCTTCATAAACTATTATGTCAAATTAGAGAAACAAAGAATTCATGAATAACATCATTCATGTATCTCAGTATTTACTTTTATTTAATAAGTAGATAAATTATTGCTTTATTCTTACCAAAATATGGACCATAATTCCTTTATGAGAAAGAATGAGCATGAGTTGCAGGCACCTTTTTAACATGGGGATGTTACTCCTACCCTAGGGAGAGAAACAAGAGCTCCCAGAGAGATCTATTCCCATGATCTATCTCTATCAGTAATAACATAGCTAAAGGTCATGTAATAATTAAATATAATATATAAATGATAAAATTTTTATGCCCTTGTCCTGATTTTAAAAGATCTAGTCATACTTAACAATCTATAAATTATTTATTTTTAAACCTCAGCTAGCCAGAATATCCCCAGTGCCTCAAGAGGAAAAAGGACAAAAAAAGTCTTAGTATCTAAAATATTTCAAAAAAAATTCTTATAATAAAATTTAATTCATAAGACACTCCTCCAGTATTTTATACAAAGCTTATTTGCTTGTTAGATGTCTAAGATGACATTCTTAGTTTGGTTACTCATTTTCTTAAATTCTATTATTGTAGAAGCAGCAAATTAGAGGGTAAAGAGACCATCATATTAAAAGAAAAACAAGTCAAACATCAAGAGTGTATAGGTTTTCTTAAAAAGTCTATCATCACAATTTGTATGTGTTTTTGCAAGTATATATATTTGAATCCCAAACTCAAAAAACTTAATGATCTGAGACCATTTAATGTCAAGCTGATTATCCTAATATATCTCAGGCAAGGATCTCACTTCTTTAATTCAGTGAAATAACTGATGTACATAAAAATGTTTGAGTCATTGAGAAAAACTGTGACAATGTTCATGGTGTTTTGACAGAGCAGGGATATAGTGAATTCATTTTAATAAAACACTTCAATAAAAATGGTTAAAATGAAAAAATAGACAAATTCAAGTTATCTGAAAAATTCATTTATATGGTATCACTTATTTGTATAAGTTGAATGAGTCACTTCTAAAACTATAAGCCATTAATTCTTTGTAATAAGCTTTTATTTTCTTCCACTGGATCCAAACTGAGTTTTAAAACTGCCTCTATGCTTGTCTTTGATATATTTCAACTACTTTTATGCAGATATTTCAAATTTTCTCATTTTAATGAAATGGTCATAGGGAAAGCTACATTTATTCAGAAACTAATTTTTACTTAAGACAATTTCTATTTGAACAGAAAGCCAATAATTTCATACAACTGAATTTTTTCTTTTAAAAACAGCTGAATATGAATTTTTTTCTAAAAAGGGGGGGTATTGGGGATGTAAGCAGTTAGAATTGATGGTCAAATAGGTTAAGTTTCTTTGATTATGAGGAGTGGGTGTCAAATGGATTAGGCAGAGAAATAAACACAACATCTCAAGCCAGGTAATCATCACTTCACAGTGAGATAAGACAAATGTGCTGATGTAGACAAGTGATAGCCTGGAGAGGGAATCCAGATTCTCATTCAATTAAGGAATTTCTGGATGTGCACAACACACACACACACACACACACACACACACACACACATAGACCTATAGAAACACACCTGCACTTCAGTGATTATGCATTCAAGTACATCTGATTACATTGTGATAAACACAGCTGCATTTATGCTTGTATCATTTATCAGAATAAGAGCCTAGAGAACATTCAAACAGGAAAACTCCAGATCAGTTTTGTACAATGACATATTCAGTTTCTGTCATTCCTTGTGCCATGAAATTCTGCCTTTTTATGGAGTTGCTTACTGGGAAGTAGTAATCTTACTATAGCTCTATCTAGTTTGAGAAGTCCCTTTATGAGAACTAATACTGCTTTACAAACTGTAGGCAATTCACATGAAGAAAATTCACATCGTGAACTGGGTGAATATATCAAACATAATGCAAGTATTTGTGATAAATTTTCAACCATTACTTTTGCATTCTAATGCCTTTAAAATCAATGAGATCTGCTATAGCTGACTAATTTTCCCATGTTAAAAAAAAAAGACTTCTTGTGGTGGAGTACCAGTGCCCCTTGATATGGAACTCTCTCTCTTCAAAGGCAGAGAGTTAGTGAAAGCAGGAGATGGGAGAGTTTCCTCTTCACTCTCATATTGGCTTCTTCCCAGAGTCTTTTCCTTCAGGAACATGAATTAGAATTGGCATCATTCATCTTTTCTCTTGAACCTGGAGAGAGTGCAGAACCATAAGAGATTCCAAAAGCATCTGAAGAAATTTGAAGAGACTACTAAAGTCTCTTGACTGAAGTTTTCCCTTTCTTCTGTTTTTGTTTACTAATTGTCCCCAGATATAGGTAATTGACACCTTTATTTGAAGAGCTCAAAATTATTATTTATATATTTATATAATAGTTTACATATTCTAGTCTATAGTTGTTTACAGAAATTTAAAATATTTTAAAGATCTGGTGTCAAATTGGAAGAAAGCAAGACATCACTTTCTTTGGTGTTTGCTTTCATTTAAGATCCCAGTGTCTTATAAAATGTGTTAAAATATCCTGAAATTAATTAATGGGAGCAATAAAATTCAATGGCTTAATTACTTCAGAGTCTTTAGATATTTTCCATAAATTATTGGAATAATTTTCCAAGTAATATGTATTTTTAATTTCCAAAATATACTGTGCATTAGGATATATGAATCATCTTCCTTTTCCATATTACTATCTTTCAGATCTCCTTTGTGACTCTTTAGTGAAATCTATGATACCAAAAGAATTTTGTATGAATTTGATAGTATTGTACTTTGTTCTTTTTTAAATTTGATTGTTTTTTTGTTTGGTTTAGTCTGGGTCATTTTTTCCCCACTGAAGAGTGATGGTTTCCATGAACCACAATTTTCTGTCCTGGGAAATGACACTATATGTGTGTCATAGAGTACCTGATTGTGAAGGGACCGAGTGGAGAGATTTATATTTATCCTAGAGATACTGAGCCAATAGACATGAGTGGAGGGAGGTGGGTGACATAGACAGACATACCCTTTAGGAAAATTACATTTGCAATTGAATTGAATTGAAAATGGATTGTGTGAGTGAGAATTTTAAGGAAAGACATCAAAAGAAGGCGATTAATGTAATCCAATGAGAGGCAATAAGGGTTTATACAAGTGCAGTCAGTAGCTGTATGCAGAGAAAATGGAAGATATATTAGAACTTTTGCAAATGTAAAAACAAGAAGACTTGATAGCAAAATCCATATATGTGGTGAGTGAGGGGGCTGACACTGAGATTACTAACCTGTTTGACTGGGAGAGTGATGCCCTCAAAATAATAGTTAAGAGGAGGGGAGTCTTTTAGGCAAAGTCATCCTATTTTTGGACAAGTTGAGTTTGATATTTATGTCACTCTTGATTTGAATTCAAGCTTAAAGGAGTGGAATGCATAGAAGACAAGTTTAAGAGGGTTAAGGAATGAGTTGGATGTCACAAGTTTGCTTAGTGCCTATAAATAGCATAATCTGTTAACTAGGACAGGAAACAGAGATGAGGTGACATCTGGGAAAGTGCAACGAAGACCAGAGCAAATTAATTTCTGGTGGTTCTTATTCCATTAATAGGTACATAACTACACTTTTAAAAAGTTCAGTATGGATGTAAGATCGTCCTATCTACACAAGTCTTAATTTTATTCTTGTATACTTCAAAACATATCAAATATGATGCTTTATGTGAACTACAATCATTTTATTATAGATATTTTCTTTCTTTTTAGATGGAATCATGATCAGTGGAAATGCTATTGTCAATTTGCTCCAAATTTGAGTTTCTTAAAATTAGTGACAAAAGATCTTCCATGAAAGAAAACTGCTTTGGAAACAAATTATCTGAGAGTTCCCACATTTAGTAGTAGTAGTAGTAGTAGTAGTAGTAGTAGTAGTAGTGTAGTAGTGGTGGTGGTGGTGGTGGTGGTAGTAGTAGTAGTATTCTTTACTAAGGAATTTTTTGCATTAGTCCTATAGAAAACTCTAGAGAAAAGATATTTTATATATATATATATATATATATATATATATATATATATATACTTTTAAAAGTCCTAAAATTAAGAAATTAGTGAAATTAATCTATTCAAATAATTTAATTAGAGTCTCTTAATAATATATTCTTATACCAAACAAAGGGATAACAAGATTTATAATTGACCCCAAGAGTTGCAGTCAGGAATAGCAGTCAGGAATAGTCAGATCTCCTATTATTTCATCCAGCATTCTTTTCACTTTACCAAACTCTCTTATATAGACATGGTAATTAGATTCATATTCTAAATTAGTATAAATAGAAATTATACATATTTACTTCCAAAAACTTACAAGAAATGAAAGCATTAGAAGATAGCTTCTTTATTTGTGACATTAAGAGCAAAGGTTCACAAAAAAAAAGCTTCCATTGGCTTTCAAAAATTGTCCAAAACACATTTCTTTACTGCCATCTAATGGATAAATAGCTAATCAAAATGTAAAATTTAGAATATTTGAATCAGTATACTTTTATACTTATTCTTATAGCTATTTTCTATAAGTGTATGTCATGGATAATTATATATAATTATATATGCATATATCTGCTTACATATGCATGTGAAAATTATTCATGTTTGTACATATATTTATGGTCATTCTTTTTTCAAATCAATATGTGCCAAAACATTAAATGATAGTGCCATATATAATAATACACATATAATATAAAAATAAGAATGTATAACAGTACATATATAACTATATAGCTTATATGAATACCTGTGTTTTTATATCAAAGCATATATTCCTATGTTCTTTCTCCATTAGATTGTATAATGCTTATATACACTATATTATATGCTTATGTAGTTTAATTGCAGGCTATCAGTACAACAGACCATAATGCATACATGCATACTATGAATAAATGTGTGAATTACACACAAACATATGAGTATAAACATGCATATATAATAGTATTACATCTGTGTCTGTTTTCCTTGTGATAAAATGTATGCCACTGAGTTTAGGAAGCTTCATTCTTTTTTTACATCAAAGTGCCTATCATGGAATGCTGTTTAACAAATGCTTGCTGAATGATTAATTCAAGTTCCATTTTTTTAATTTAGATTCTTTTACTTGAAAGTCAGCTGATAAAAGATGAATATATTAGAACATTTTATAATAAAGTGATGAAATTTCAGGAAAATACCTTGCATATCATCTACCTCAACACATTCCTTTTGTAGAGGAGTAAATTGAGGACCAAAGATATTTTGATTCAAATTCAGCAAGCAATATTTGTTAAATTCATATCATATGCCATGCAATGGGCTAGATGTAAGGAGAGATAGCAATTTAAATAAAACAAGTTCCCTGATCTTATGGAGCGAAAGAGTAGTAAGGGAAAAGACACAGACACAGAAAGCTTTAATGTAGACAATTACATGCAGAACTCATCAAAAGATGAAAATCAAAGTGCTAAAGGAGAAAGGACACTGAAGACAAAGATAATGAGGGACATCCAAAGAGAGAATGAACTTTAAAGAATGATTGAGCATTAAACAGCTAAGTAAAAACAAACATTATAAGGATAGATAACTTTAGCAAAAAAGAAAAAAGAAAACCTGTGGCAAAAATTCATATTAGACATTTGACAAAAGGCTGGTGGGGTCATCTGGAGTATCTAAGTATGACTATAGCATTTAGTTATGACTATGGGAATCTATATGACTGGAAAAAGAAATAGGTAGGTAGGTGAAATTTAACTTTAAAACCAATGTGGCTTTAGTTTTTTGCAAAACTTTGAAATACAGGTGTTTCCCAAGGTTTTTTCCTTGATCCCCACTTCTCGCTCCACTCTTTGGAGTGATAGGTGAAGAGGGGAGAGGAGGAAGTAGAAAATTAGGAGGAGGAGGAGGAAATAGAAGCATTGCCTAATTGAATGGGTATTGCCTCAGACAAACTGAGGCCTGGGAAAGATCTTAGCTTAAAAATGTCAAGGTCTCCTACTGTACCAAAGGCATCCTGACTTTTCTTGCCACTGAACTATAATGACTCTGGAGGAGAAAATAAAATAAGCCTTTATTTTACAGCCTTGCTTCACTTTAATACAATTCACTTGCATGGCAAGATATCAGCTTCTTGAAGAGAGCTAAAGAAGAAAGCAACAATTATCTTTGGGAGCAATCTCATCAACTCCCACTGATTTAATTATTTCTATACTAATAACTCCCAGATCTATAAACCTAATCCCATTTTCTCCCTTGATTTTTAGTTACTCATCACCAATAGACAATTTATTACATATTTCAAATTGGATTTGGTGGCAACAATCTCCAACTCAACATGTACAAAACTGAACTGATGACCTTTCCCAGTAAACCAAACTTTCTCTAGAATCACCCTAATCTATTGAAGGTATTACCTTTTTTCCTAGTCTATCAAGTTTGTAAATTCAGCATCATCCTGAAGATGCTTATTTCTCTCACACCACATTATCCAAAAAATCTTGATATTTCTACCTATATAACATCTCTCTTCTTAGTTTTTTTCTTTAATCACATATCTAGCATCTCAGTTCAAATCTTCTTCACTGTTCATCTAGATTATTTTAATCCTAATCAGTCTTCCTGTGTTATATATCCCAATTCTAGTCCATCCTACCAAATTTTCTTTAGTCGCAAATCTGATAATGCTACTCCCTTATTCAAATTTCTTACCTAGAATCAAATAAATCTTTCTTGGGCTTTTAAAGCCCTATACAATCTTATACTAGTCTAGTTTTCCATCTTCCTTATATAATTTAAATACACAATATAAAGGAATGTACCATATTTTGTAATAAAATCACTCTTTGTTTCTATTCATAAATGCCACTCTATCTTTCCTCTCCTTGCATTTGCAGGAGAGTCCTTTGCCTAGAATGTACTCTTTCCTCACCTCTACCTCTGAGACTCTTTATCTCCCTTCAGGATAAAGAAGCACCATCTTCTACAGGAAACATTTCCTAATCCCATCAACTGGTAATGCTTATCTCTTAAACTATCTTATATTTTACTACTTTATCTGTCATGTCTTTGAAATATGATAAAAATATTTATAGTATATATATATATATATATATATATATATATATATATATATACACATATATACCTATTCATTCACACCTCTATATGCCCATCTCCTACATTAGTTCTTTGTGTTCAGGAATTACTACATTGTTTATCTTTATATCCAAAGTGCCTAGCACATAAAAAGTGCTTCATTAAATAGTTGATGATTGATTGATTGGTTTATTGTTTGAATAGGGAGTAAATGAAAGAGAGCAGCACTTTGTAGTCCTAGAGTTATGAACTTTAATGCAAATGACCTATATTTTGAATGAATAACCTATATTTATAACTTATATGCCAAATATTGAAAGAACTTACTTCAGAACCTTACAATCAAATGGGGAGGCATTATAAAGGAGAATGATATTCAAGGAAGGGAATTATAGTTTGGTAAGTGGCAAAGCTCATGAGAAAATAAATAAATAGATTTTCATTAACACAACCTTTCCAGTGGCAGTGGCATACAGTGATGATCTGATTTCAATCCTCAGGAAAGAGGTATGTGCATATGGGGGGTGGAGGGGGGTGATAATTCTTGCATTATCAAAGTAGAATAAAAATGAGAACTATGGGAGAGAACAGATCTGAATGATTCCCTCAAAACAGCTTCTAATGTCCCCAGTTTGTGGAATGGGACTAGCTACAGAAAATTAGCTCTGCTAAGTACTGCTTATAGAAATTTAGAGAAGTCATTTCAATTTTTGTTGGATGTGTTGTCATTTGCAATGGAAGAAGTTGGATTGGGTGATTAATTAATTTATGGTCCCTTACAGCTCTAAATTCTATGAATCTAAAATTTATGATCAGGGAATTGATAATGACTAGATAAAGCATAAGTAGAATTAAACTTCTAGCAGGGTACAAAGACTGATTGAAAAGGAGGCAAATTATTATTTTTATCATTTTATTTTTTATTATTTTATTATTAAGAGGTTATTTCTGGTTATTCCTCCTAATGTCCTTGATTACATATTTTTAAGCATCAGTGTATTTAATGTTTTATTCTATCTGACCTGACATTCATTGTGTGATAAAACATTCTGTTGCTTACCTCATGAATGCCTTCACATAGAGCATCTTCTGTGCTTAGGATGCTCTTTTTTGTTCTCTAGTTCTGAACTTATAGGAGCCTCCAAGTATCAGTTCAAGTGCAACTAATGTCCATCAAGAGGTCTTTTTGGATATACATTTTGTTGATTCTGCACCCCTCAATAAACTTTGTTTTTATTTTGCATTTATGTTGCATTGGCTTTCCTGTGTTCATGTTTTCCCCTCAAAAGAATGTAAGTTTCTGCATGGTAGATTATATTTTTGTCTTTGTAACATCTAGTGCAAAATAGACCCCTTAATAAATGGCTGTTTGATGGGACTGATTGAGTAGTTGTGGTTACTTCCATTGCAGGAAATGAGTAGTTGTAGCTACTTCTCATTGCAGTGAATGATATTTCCAAGAGAGAGAGGAAAAGAGAACAGGGATGAAGACAACAAAATAACTCATGTTTTGATTTCCTAGGAAAAGGAAGAAGAGTCAGCAAAAGAGAAATATAAAATTATAAATCTTTAAGTCTAAGGGAGAAAAAAAGAATACCTAGTAGGAAGGAATAGTCCATATTGTTAAATACTGAAGATATATCAAGGACAATTAATATTGGAAAGGTCTTTAGATCTTGCAATTATGAGGGCATTGTTGATTTTAGAGGAAATGTTCAGTAGTGTAGTGGCTATGAAGCATGGCAAAGAATTGAGGGAAGAGTAGGTAATGAGCAAGTGGAACTATCTATATTAGACATCTTTCTCCCAAGAAATTAGGAGAAATAGAAGAGAAAAATAGGAAAAGTCTGGTCTCCTGAACATTTATTTATTTATTTATTGAATTTTTTTATTGCAATTTTTAATGGAAAAAAATTTCTTCTCCCCTGTGCATTGGTGGGGGAAAGGAAAAAGACTGGATTTGAACTTCAGCCCTCCTGACTCCAAGAGGTGTTCTATCAACTGTACCACCTACCTACTCCCATTTCATTTTTTTTTCAATTAACAGAAATCTATTTCAGATTAGGCAACAGCAAAGACAGACAATATAAAGAGCCAAAAAAAGAAAAATTATATTTTGCTGAAATGTAATATAAACAATGAATTAATTTCAATATTCAACATAAATGTTCCCTCAATATTTAAAAATGAAAAAGAAAATACAAGAAAAATAGACAATAAAATTATAATGGTGGTGAACTTCAATTTATCTATCAGTCTAAAATATTTTTTTTAAAAACCAGGTTGAGGAACTGAATAGATTTTTAGAAAAATTAGATAGGATAGACCTCTGGCAATTATTAAATGGAACTTAAAAAGAGTATACATATTACATTTATATATAATCATTTCTCATTACCTAAAAATCTCACAAAAATAGCAGAAAAGCAGAAATATTATACCCAACCTTTACTAATCATTATGTAATAAAATAATATTAACTAATTCATGCTAAATAAATTGAAAAGATATTAAAAAGAAATGGGAGATTAAATAACTTAATCTTAAGGAATTTTTGAATCACTCTGGGATCTTATTCTTAGATTATCATTCTTATTCTTGGATTACTAAGCAAAAACTATGGCTCAGGTGAGGTTATTCTCTATTATCTTAAAGTGAATAAAATCAGATTTTCCAATAAGAATAATTATCCTTCATGATCAAAGACTATCATATCATCATATATATGATGAATTTTGTTTATTATAGTGAGGGCAGTGCAAAGACATCCTTCTCACTGCCTTTTCCAGAACCAATTTACCCCTTGGGCTGATTTGATAGGAAACAGGACTTCTGATGACACTGGATGCTGCAGGATTCCTTGGTCTTATGGATGAAGTTTCTTTCCTTTATCAGCAAAACTCCCTGGCACTCCAGCAACTCCAGCATATCATATGGTGGTTTTTGGTGATATCTTTATTAACCACACTGGTGTAAAATTTCTCTAGTGACAAAAGAATCTGAAAGAACAGAATGAATGATGGTGACTACCTTAGGATAATAAATATAGCATATCAAAATCAGCAAACCAAGGACTTTTAGCACACTGGATAGTAAAACTCTGCTTATTGGGTTCAGACTTACAATGGTTAAGAGGTTAAATAATTTGCCCAAAGTGGCACAACAAATAGTGATATATAGCCAGGAGTGGAGCCCAAGTCCTCTGATTGTCACTTTTATCATTAGGCACTGAATATATAAAGGCAAAAATAAATTATGCCCCACCCTCAAGGAAATTGTATTATTATAGAAGAGAAATATATATATATATATGAATATATATGTACACAAACATTTAACAGAATATATACAAATTAAATGCAACATTTTTCTCTATTTCATAATATAGTTCAATGTAACCTTTATACCTTGGATATATATTTGGTTATCTCTTTATTTTGTAATAATTAATACAATATGACACAATCAGGGTCATGAGAAGTATAAGAGAAATAAAAATTAATAGGTAAAACAATTTAAAAATCATTTCTTAGATATTTAGCTTTTAATTAATTTTTAGTAAATAAGTATTATGAAACATTCAAATTGACACAGTTTTCTTTATTAGTTTCTGTTATTAGTTAAAAATATTAAACAACATATGTCTGGATAAGAAGATAAAAATAGGATATCACTCATGAGAAGTGATATAATGAAATCTATTCCAAATTATATTATTAGTATTATTTCTGCCACTGAAATCTTCTAATATTTTCCTCTTAGTCTTGTTTTCTTTAAAAACAAAAATGATAGGGGTGGCTAGGCAGGCCAGTAGATAGAGCACTAGCCCTGGAATCAGGAGTACCTGAGTTCAAATCTGGACTCAGACACTTAATTGCCTAGCTGTGTGACCTTGGTCAAGTCACTTAGCCCCATTGCCTTGTAAAAATAAACAAAAATGATAACAGTAAATTTCTATTATGAACATTTTTTTACTAGGAAGCTAATTTTTATGTTTTGGAAGTTTAAAAGTTAGTCACATTTCTAAATATCCTTGAAATCACTGCAATTCAAAATAAATTTTAGTCACCAGAAAGTATTTATAAATGCATTATCATACGTCAAGCACTGTGCTAAATGCCATCCATTAAAAGAATCAAAAACATTTTTGATCTCTAGTAATTCACAAGTCTACAGGTCAAGTAGCATCACAAACCTAGCATAAAAACCTTCATTGAAAAGATTTTAATACATTCTATTTACAATCCCAAACCAATAACACATACCATTTATTAGGCAGCAAACATAATATTTTATAATCTTTCATAACTGAAGAGTATTTGGAATGAATGGGGTGTTTTTATATAGCAAACTCAGAAATATTTGTTTTTAAACCCAGAAAATAAAGATCAAAATGTCATTATTAAATAAGAATAATTCAATTCTTAGAGAACTACATGGCATGCAAATTGATTTGTTCAGAAAATCTCAGGTTGTCGAGGACAGAGGAAGTAACATTTGAATTTGATTCTTTCCTGGCGTGAAGAAATCCTTTCTGATATATAGGGAAGACAAAAAGGGCATAGAGTGCTCCTGGTTGTTATTCTTTGGAGATCTGTTTGATCACTCTCACTGTCCACCCTTGGATGAAAAAAGCAAAAGAAGCTGTTTTTGAAACACTGTTATATAGATCATCTTAAGAGCTGCTAATAAATGTTAGGATCTTTATTAATAGATTTACTAAAGCCATAAATGTCCTCAATTTTTGGATTTCCCCAAGAAGGCTTCAAGAATTATATAGGAAAAAGCAACCATATGTTGAGAATAGCTTACATTCATATAGGATTTAAAATTTTACTAAATGCTTAAATGTCCCTGGTATTTTTTTTTTTTAGTTTTTGCAAGGCAGTGGGGTTAAGTGACTTGCTCAAGGTCACACAGCTAAGTAATTATTAAGTGTCTGAGGTCAAATTTGAACTCAGGTCCTCTTGAGTCCAGGTCTGGTGCTCTATCCACTGCACCACCTAGATGCCCCTATCCCAGTTTTAAAGATGAGAAAACTAAGTCATTTAGAAGGTGAATGATTTTCCTAGAGTGACAAAGCTAGGGCACAATTTGAACCCAAGTCTCACGTTCAATATTCTCCCTACTACTTAATATTGCTGTTAACTCAAATTTACTACTTGAAAGAAAAGTTCAGACTATTATTGATAGCCAAATTTTTTAAAAGGATTCTTTGACACATCTCTAAAAAGTGATTGTTTTGTCATTTTGTTACTTTTTTTTAATGATGGGAGAAGCGATTATTTTTCTATGTATATGTATATTTATATTTATATATATATACACACACACACACATTTGAATATGTGTGTGTATAAAAATGCTACAAGATTAAATGACTGTTCTGAGACAGGTTATGTAGTGATTGAAAGATTTGTTAAGCTCTATAGAGCCCTATTCTTTTTTTTTTTTAGGTTTTTTTGCAAGGCAATGGGGTTAAGTGGCTTGCCCAAGGCCACACAGCTAGGTCATTATTAAGTGTCTGATTTGAACCCAGGGACTTCTGACTCCAAGTGCTTT